>NW_026527225.1:881805-1035257 GCF_022682495.2 Desmodus rotundus | reverse complement strand
GGGCACGGGCAACATCTCTCGCCTAGAGCGTGCCCACGCCATCCCTTGAGCCCCGCGAGACACCTGCTTCCCGTGATAAGAGGCCCCCTGCCTCCGTGGAGCTTGGAACTCTGGGGCCGGGCTGCGGGTCACTGGGCTAAGTGGCTGGAAACGCGCAGACCCCTCCGTCCCGACCGCCCAACTGCGAAGGACAGGGGGGAGGCCCCCAGGAGATGGCTTTTCTTAGAGCCGCGACTGGCCAGTTTCGGGCCAAGACGCGGTACCCGGCAGGATCAGGGCAGGCAGCCCCACCAGAAGCCTCTCTAGGGGAAATGCGGCCCACCCTGGACATATCAGGCCTGCTTCACAGGGTCCCTGGGGTCGTGTCCGTGGAACTGGGAGCTCTCCCCGCCACCCAGAGGTCCGATCCTTTTCCCGTGGACCCCACTTGCCAGCCCGTCTCCCACCCCGCCAGAGGCAGAGTGTCAGGGAAGAACCAGGGACCTGGGGCCGGGAACAGGGGCCGGCCAAGGTTCCGGGCCAGGTGGGGCGGGCCCGGGGAGGCGGGACCCACGCCCTGGGACCCGGTCTCCCGGGGGGTCTCGGGCCTGTGACCTGCCCGGGCGGCTGAGAGTCTTTCTTGGCTCAAACGGCCCCACCCTGCCCCGAGGCGGCAAATCTGCACCGAGACGCTTATACTCTCTAAAGTCTGGGCTGAACTTTGAGAGAAGGGACTGTGTGGGATGCGACCTGGGTCCCACAGAGCTCGAACCCGCCCTCCTCGTGAAGGGATCCGCGGCCTGTGGTCCTTGGTGTGCGCAAAAGGCATTCACCTGCGGAGAACCTGGGCCCAGGTGAGCGTGACCAGGCCCCGCGGCAGGAGCCTGGGGAGGCCACTGGAGCCACGGGGGCCAGGGCTGGGCATTTTCCCGGGTGCTCTCTCTGGTCCCAGGCGCCCTCTCTTGCCCGGGGAGGGCCCACGCCATCCCCTGACTCCCGCAGGACGCCTGCATCCCGCCATAAGCAGCCCACCTCCTCCATGGAGCTGGGACACATGGGGCCGGGGTGCGAGCAACGGGCCTACGAGGCGGCAAACCCGCAGACCCCTCCGTCCCGTCCCCATCACTGCGAAGATCCCCCTGTTCTTCCATCCGTAAAGGGGTCCCCCTTTACGGATGGAAGAACAGGGGGTAGGCCCCCAGGAGATGGCTTTTGTCCGAGCCGCGGCTGGGTGGTTTTGGGCCCAGAGGCGGGGCCGCGCAGGCGCAAGCAGGCCCCACCCCAAGCCCATCACTCTGGGCTACGAGCCACCCCCCCCTTGAGATATCAGGCCAGGTTCACCGGGTTCCTGGGCTGGTGTCAGAGTTAAGGGAAGCCCTCCCTGCCACCCAGAGGACCGCGCGTTTTCCCGTGGACCACACTTCCCAGCAGCTCTCCCACCCCCGCAGAGGCAGAGTGCCAGGGAAGAACTAGGGACCTGGGGCCGGGAAGAGGGGACGGCCACGGTTCCGCGCCAGGTGGAGCGGGTCCGGGCGGGTGGGCGGGACCCTCGTCCACGGACCGGTTCTCCCGTGGGGAGTCTGGCCTGTGCTCAGCCTGCGAGGTTAAGACCCTTGCTTCGACTGCAACGCCCCCACCCTGCCACAAGGCGGCAGACTTGGACCCAGCCGCTTCAACCCTCCAGTCTCTGCTGAACCACCCAAAAATGGAGTGTGACCGCTGCGACCTCAGTCCCCCAGAGCTCGGAAACCCATCTCTGTGAGGGAATCGGCGGCCTCCTGTCCTTGGCGTCCGCAAAAGGCATTCACCTGCGGTGAACCTGGGCCTCGGGCGAGCAGGGCCAGGCCCCATGGTAGGAGCCCGGGGAGGCAATGGCAGCCTCTGCGGCCAGGCCTCGGGCTCTCCCCGGGGCTCTCTCGGGGCACAGGCAACATCTCTCGCCTAGAGCGTGCCCACGCCATCCCCTGAGCCCCGCGAGACACCTGCTTCCCGTGATAAGAGGCCCCCTGCCTCCGTGGAGCTTGGAACTCTGGGGCCGGGCTGCGGGTCACTGGGCTAAGTGGCTGGAAACGCGCAGACCCCTCCGTCCCGACCGCCCAACTGCGAAGGACAGGGGGGAGGCCCCCAGGAGATGGCTTTTCTCAGAGCCGCGGCTGGCCGTTTCGGGCCAAGACGCCGGACCCTGCAGGCTCAGGGCAGGCAGCCCCACCAGAAGCCTCCCTCGGGGCAACGGGCCCCACCCTGGACATATCAGGCCTGCTTCACAGGGTCCCTGGGGTCGTGTCCGTGGACCTGGAAGCTCTCCCCGCCACCCAGAGGTCCGATCCTTTTCCCGTGGACCCCACTTGCCAGCCCGTCTCCCACCCCGCCAGAGGCAGAGTGCCAGGGAAGAACCAGGGACCTGAGGCCTGGAACAGGGGCCGGCCACGGTTCCGGGCCAGGTGGGGCGGGCCCGGGGAGGCGGGACCCACGCCCAGGGACCTGGTCTCCCGGGGGGTCTCGGGCCTGTGACCTGCCGGGGGGCTGAGAGTCTTTCTTGGCTCAAAAGACCCCACCCTGCCCCGAGGCGGCAAATCTGCACCGAGACGCTTATACTCTCTGAAGTCTGGGCTGAACTTTGAGAGAAGGGACTGTGTGGGATGCGACCTGGGTTCCACAGAGCTCGAACCCCCCCTCCCAGTGAAGGGATCCGCCGCCTGTGGTCCTTGATATCCGCAGAAGGCATTCACCTGCGGAGAACCTGGGCCCAGGTGAGCGGGACCAGGCCCCACGGCAGGAGCCTGGGGAGGCCACTGGAGCCACGCGGGCCAGGGCTGGGCATTTTCCCGGGTGCTCTCTCGGGTCCCAGGCACCCTCTCTCGCCCGGGGAGTGCCCACGGCGTCCCTTCACTCCCCCAGGACGCCTGCATTCTGCCATAAGCGGCCCACATCCTCCACGGAGCTGGGACACATGGGGCCTGGGTGCGAGCAACGGGCCTACGTGGCGGCAAAACCGCAGACCCCTCCGTCCGGTCCTCACCACAGCGAAGATCCCCCTGTTCTTCCATCCGTAAAGGGGTCCCCCTTTACGGATGGAAGAACAGGGGGGAGGCCCCCAGGAGATGGCTTTTGTCCGAGCCGCGGCTGGTTGGTTTCGGGCCCAGAGGCGGGGCCGCGCAGGCGCAAGCAGGCCCCACCCCAAGCCCATCCCTCCGGGCTACGAGCCACCCCCCCTTGAGATATCAGGCCAGGTTCACAGGGTTCCTGGGCTGGTGTCAGAGTTAAGGGAAGCCCTCCCTGCCACCCAGAGGACCGCGCGTTTTCCCGTGGACCACACTTCCCAGCAGCTCTCCCACCCCCGCAGAGGCAGAGTGCCAGGGAAGAACTAGGGACCTGGGGCCGGGAAGAGGGGCCGGCCACGGTTCCGCGCCAGGTGGAGCGGGTCCGGGCGGGCGGGCGGGACCCTTGTCCACGGACCGGTTCTCCCGTGGGGAGTCTGGCCTGTGCCGCGACTGGGAGGCTAAGAGCCTTGCTTCGCCTGCAACGCCCCCACCCTGCCACAAGGCGGCAGACTTGGACCCAGCCGCTTCAACCTTCCAGTCTCTGCTGAACCACCCAAAAATGGAGTGTGACCGCTGCGACCTCAGTCCCCCAGAGCTCGGAAACCCACCTCTGTGAGGGAATCGGCGGCCTCCTGTCCTTGGCGTCCGCAAAAGGCATTCACCTGCGGTGAACCTGGGCCTCGGGCGAGCAGGGCCAGGCCCCATGGTAGGAGCCCGGGGAGGCAATGGCAGCCTCTGCGGCCAGGCCTCGGGCTCTCCCCGGGGCTCTCTCGGGGCACGGGCAACATCTCTCGCCTAGAGCGTGCCCACGCCATCCCTTGAGCCCCGCGAGACACCTGCTTCCCGTGATAAGAGGCCCCCTGCCTCCGTGGAGCTTGGAACTCTGGGGCCGGGCTGCGGGTCACTGGGCTAAGTGGCTGGAAACGCGCAGACCCCTCCGTCCCGACCGCCCAACTGCGAAGGACAGGGGGGAGGCCCCCAGGAGATGGCTTTTCTTAGAGCCGCGACTGGCCAGTTTCGGGCCAAGACGCGGTACCCCGGCAGGATCAGGGCAGGCAGCCCCACCAGAAGCCTCTCTAGGGGAAATGCGGCCCACCCTGGACATATCAGGCCTGCTTCACAGGGTCCCTGGGGTCGTGTCCGTGGAACTGGGAGCTCTCCCCGCCACCCAGAGGTCCGATCCTTTTCCCGTGGACCCCACTTGCCAGCCCGTCTCCCACCCCGCCAGAGGCAGAGTGTCAGGGAAGAACCAGGGACCTGGGGCCGGGAACAGGGGCCGGCCACGGTTCCGGGCCAGGTGGGGCGGGCCCGGGGAGGCGGGACCCACGCCCTGGGACCCGGTCTCCCGGGGGGTCTCGGGCCTGTGACCTGCCCGGGCGGCTGAGAGTCTTTCTTGGCTCAAACGGCCCCACCCTGCCCCGAGGCGGCAAATCTGCACCGAGACGCTTATACTCTCTAAAGTCTGGGCTGAACTTTGAGAGAAGGGACTGTGTGGGATGCGACCTGGGTCCCACAGAGCTCGAACCCCCCCTCCTCGTGAAGGGATCCGCGGCCTGTGGTCCTTGGTGTGCGCAAAAGGCATTCACCTGCGGAGAACCTGGGCCCAGGTGAGCGTGACCAGGCCCCACGGCAGGAGCCTGGGGAGGCCACTGGAGCCACGGGGGCCAGGGCTGGGCATTTTCCCGGGTGCTCTCTCTGGTCCCAGGCGCCCTCTCTTGCCCGGGGAGGGCCCACGCCATCCCCTGACTCCCGCAGGACGCCTGCATCCCGCCATAAGCAGCCCACCTCCTCCATGGAGCTGGGACACATGGGGCCTGGGTGCGAGCAACGGGCCTACGTGGCGGCAAAACCGCAGACCCCTCCGTCCCGTCCTCACCACAGCGAAGATCCCCCTGTTCTTCCATCCGTAAAGGGGTCCCCCTTTACGGATGGAAGAACAGGGGGGAGGCCCCCAGGAGATGGCTTTTGTCCGAGCCGCGGATGGGTGGTTTCGGGCCCAGAGGCGGGGCCGCGCAGGCGCAAGCAGGCCCCACCCCAAGCCCATCACTCTGGGCTACGAGCCACCCCCCCCTTGAGATATCAGGCCAGGTTCACCGGGTTCCTGGGCTGGTGTCAGAGTTAAGGGAAGCCCTCCCTGCCACCCAGAGGACCGCGCGTTTTCCCGTGGACCACACTTCCCAGCAGCTCTCCCACCCCCGCAGAGGCAGAGTGCCAGGGAAGAACTAGGGACCTGGGGCCGGGAAGAGGGGCCGGCCACGGTTCCGCGCCAGGTGGAGCGGGTCCGGGCGGGCGGGCGGGACCCTCGTCCACGGACCGGTTCTCCCGTGGGGAGTCTGGCCTGTGCTCAGCCTGCGAGGTTAAGACCCTTGCTTCGACTGCAACGCCCCCACCCTGCCACAAGGCGGCAGACTTGGACCCAGCCGCTTCAACCCTCCAGTCTCTGCTGAACCACCCAAAAATGGAGTGTGACCGCTGCGACCTCAGTCCCCCAGAGCTCGGAAACCCATCTCTGTGAGGGAATCGGCGGCCTCCTGTCCTTGGCGTCCGCAAAAGGCATTCACCTGCGGTGAACCTGGGCCTCGGGCGAGCAGGGCCAGGCCCCATGGTAGGAGCCCGGGGAGGCAATGGCAGCCTCTGCGGCCAGGCCTCGGGCTCTCCCCGGGGCTCTCTCGGGGCACGGGCAACATCTCTCGCCTAGAGCGTGCCCACGCCATCCCTTGAGCCCCGCGAGACACCTGCTTCCCGTGATAAGAGGCCCCCTGCCTCCGTGGAGCTTGGAACTCTGGGGCCGGGCTGCGGGTCACTGGGCTAAGTGGCTGGAAACGCGCAGACCCCTCCGTCCCGACCGCCCAACTGCGAAGGACAGGGGGGAGGCCCCCAGGAGATGGCTTTTCTTAGAGCCGCGACTGGCCAGTTTCGGGCCAAGACGCGGTACCCCGGCAGGATCAGGGCAGGCAGCCCCACCAGAAGCCTCTCTAGGGGAAATGCGGCCCACCCTGGACATATCAGGCCTGCTTCACAGGGTCCCTGGGGTCGTGTCCGTGGAACTGGGAGCTCTCCCCGCCACCCAGAGGTCCGATCCTTTTCCCGTGGACCCCACTTGCCAGCCCGTCTCCCACCCCGCCAGAGGCAGAGTGTCAGGGAAGAACCAGGGACCTGGGGCCGGGAACAGGGGCCGGCCAAGGTTCCGGGCCAGGTGGGGCGGGCCCGGGGAGGCGGGACCCACGCCCTGGGACCCGGTCTCCCGGGGGGTCTCGGGCCTGTGACCTGCCCGGGCGGCTGAGAGTCTTTCTTGGCTCAAACGGCCCCACCCTGCCCCGAGGCGGCAAATCTGCACCGAGACGCTTATACTCTCTAAAGTCTGGGCTGAACTTTGAGAGAAGGGACTGTGTGGGATGCGACCTGGGTCCCACAGAGCTCGAACCCGCCCTCCTCATGAAGGGATCCGCGGCCTGTGGTCCTTGGTGTGCGCAAAAGGCATTCACCTGCGGAGAACCTGGGCCCAGGTGAGCGTGACCAGGCCCCGCGGCAGGAGCCTGGGGAGGCCACTGGAGCCACGGGGGCCAGGGCTGGGCATTTTCCCGGGTGCTCTCTCTGGTCCCAGGCGCCCTCTCTTGCCCGGGGAGGGCCCACGCCATCCCCTGACTCCCGCAGGACGCCTGCATCCCGCCATAAGCAGCCCACCTCCTCCATGGAGCTGGGACACATGGGGCCGGGGTGCGAGCAACGGGCCTACGAGGCGGCAAACCCGCAGACCCCTCCGTCCCGTCCCCATCACTGCGAAGATCCCCCTGTTCTTCCATCCGTAAAGGGGTCCCCCTTTACGGATGGAAGAACAGGGGGGAGGCCCCCAGGAGATGGCTTTTGTCCGAGCCGCGGCTGGGTGGTTTCGGGCCCAGAGGCGGGGCCGCGCAGGCGCAAGCAGGCCCCACCCCAAGCCCATCACTCTGGGCTACGAGCCACCCCCCCCTTGAGATATCAGGCCAGGTTCACCGGGTTCCTGGGCTGGTGTCAGAGTTAAGGGAAGCCCTCCCTGCCACCCAGAGGACCGCGCGTTTTCCCGTGGACCACACTTCCCAGCAGCTCTCCCACCCCCGCAGAGGCAGAGTGCCAGGGAAGAACTAGGGACCTGGGGCCGGGAAGAGGGGCCGGCCACGGTTCCGCGCCAGGTGGAGCGGGTCCGGGCGGGCGGGCGGGACCCTCGTCCACGGACCGGTTCTCCCGTGGGGAGTCTGGCCTGTGCTCAGCCTGCGAGGTTAAGACCCTTGCTTCGACTGCAACGCCCCCACCCTGCCACAAGGCGGCAGACTTGGACCCAGCCGCTTCAACCCTCCAGTCTCTGCTGAACCACCCAAAAATGGAGTGTGACCGCTGCGACCTCAGTCCCCCAGAGCTCGGAAACCCATCTCTGTGAGGGAATCGGCGGCCTCCTGTCCTTGGCGTCCGCAAAAGGCATTCACCTGCGGTGAACCTGGGCCTCGGGCGAGCAGGGCCAGGCCCCATGGTAGGAGCCCGGGGAGGCAATGGCAGCCTCTGCGGCCAGGCCTCGGGCTCTCCCCGGGGCTCTCTCGGGGCACGGGCAACATCTCTCGCCTAGAGCGTGCCCACGCCATCCCCTGAGCCCCGCGAGACACCTGCTTCCCGTGATAAGAGGCCCCCTGCCTCCGTGGAGCTTGGAACTCTGGGGCCGGGCTGCGGGTCACTGGACTAAGTGGCTGGAAACGCGCAGACCCCTCCGTCCCGACCGCCCAACTGCGAAGGACAGGGGGGAGGCCCCCAGGAGATGGCTTTTCTCAGAGCCGCGGCTGGCCGTTTCGGGCCAAGACGCCGGACCCTGCAGGCTCAGGGCAGGCAGCCCCACCAGAAGCCTCCCTCGGGGCAACGGGCCCCACCCTGGACATATCAGGCCTGCTTCACAGGGTCCCTGGGGTCGTGTCCGTGGACCTGGAAGCTCTCCCCGCCACCCAGAGGTCCGATCCTTTTCCCGTGGACCCCACTTGCCAGCCCGTCTCCCACCCCGCCAGAGGCAGAGCGCAGGGAAGAACCAGGGACCTGAGGCCTGGAACAGGGGCCGGCCACGGTTCCGGGCCAGGTGGGGCGGGCCCGGGGAGGCGGGACCCACGCCCAGGGACCTGGTCTCCCGGGGGGTCTCGGGCCTGTGACCTGCCGGGGGGCTGAGAGTCTTTCTTGGCTCAAAAGACCCCACCCTGCCCCGAGGCGGCAAATCTGCACCGAGACGCTTATACTCTCTGAAGTCTGGGCTGAACTTTGCGAGAAGGGACTGTGTGGGATGCGACCTGGGTTCCACAGAGCTCGAACCCCCCCTCCCCGTGAAGGGATCCGCCGCCTGTGGTCCTTGATATCCGCAGAAGGCATTCACCTGCGGAGAACCTGGGCCCAGGTGAGCGGGACCAGGCCCCACGGCAGGAGCCTGGGGAGGCCACTGGAGCCACGCGGGCCAGGGCTGGGCATTTTCCCGGGTGCTCTCTCGGGTCCCAGGCACCCTCTCTCGCCCGGGGAGTGCCCACGGCGTCCCTTCACTCCCCCAGGACCCCTGCATTCTGCCATAAGCGGCCCACATCCTCCATGGAGCTGGGACACATGGGGCCTGGGTGCGAGCAACGGGCCTACGTGGCGGCAAAACGGCAGACCCCTCCGTCCCGTCCTCACCACAGCGAAGATCCCCCTGTTCTTCCATCCGTAAAGGGGTCCCCCTTTACGGATGGAAGAACAGGGGGGAGGCCCCCAGGAGATGGCTTTTGTCCGAGCCGCGGCTGGTTGGTTTCGGGCCCAGAGGCGGGGCCGCGCAGGCGCAAGCAGGCCCCACCCCAAGCCCATCCCTCCGGGCTACGAGCCACCCCCCCTTGAGATATCAGGCCAGGTTCACAGGGTTCCTGGGCTGGTGTCAGAGTTAAGGGAAGCCCTCCCTGCCACCCAGAGGACCGCGCGTTTTCCCGTGGACCACACTTCCCAGCAGCTCTCCCACCCCCGCAGAGGCAGAGTGCCAGGGAAGAACTAGGGACCTGGGGCCGGGAAGAGGGGCCGGCCACGGTTCCGCGCCAGGTGGAGCGGGTCCGGGCGGGCGGGCGGGACCCTTGTCCACGGACCGGTTCTCCCGTGGGGAGTCTGGCCTGTGCCGCGACTGGGAGGCTAAGAGCCTTGCTTCGCCTGCAACGCCCCCACCCTGCCACAAGGCGGCAGACTTGGACCCAGCCGCTTCAACCTTCCAGTCTCTGCTGAACCACCCAAAAATGGAGTGTGACCGCTGCGACCTCAGTCCCCCAGAGCTCGGAAACCCACCTCTGTGAGGGAATCGGCGGCCTCCTGTCCTTGGCGTCCGCAAAAGGCATTCACCTGCGGTGAACCTGGGCCTCGGGCGAGCAGGGCCAGGCCCCATGGTAGGAGCCCGGGGAGGCAATGGCAGCCTCTGCGGCCAGGCCTCGGGCTCTCCCCGGGGCTCTCTCGGGGCACGGGCAACATCTCTCGCCTAGAGCGTGCCCACGCCATCCCTTGAGCCCCGCGAGACACCTGCTTCCCGTGATAAGAGGCCCCCTGCCTCCGTGGAGCTTGGAACTCTGGGGCCGGGCTGCGGGTCACTGGGCTAAGTGGCTGGAAACGCGCAGACCCCTCCGTCCCGACCGCCCAACTGCGAAGGACAGGGGGGAGGCCCCCAGGAGATGGCTTTTCTTAGAGCCGCGACTGGCCAGTTTCGGGCCAAGACGCGGTACCCGGCAGGATCAGGGCAGGCAGCCCCACCAGAAGCCTCTCTAGGGGAAATGCGGCCCACCCTGGACATATCAGGCCTGCTTCACAGGGTCCCTGGGGTCGTGTCCGTGGAACTGGGAGCTCTCCCCGCCACCCAGAGGTCCGATCCTTTTCCCGTGGACCCCACTTGCCAGCCCGTCTCCCACCCCGCCAGAGGCAGAGTGTCAGGGAAGAACCAGGGACCTGGGGCCGGGAACAGGGGCCGGCCAAGGTTCCGGGCCAGGTGGGGCGGGCCCGGGGAGGCGGGACCCACGCCCTGGGACCCGGTCTCCCGGGGGGTCTCGGGCCTGTGACCTGCCCGGGCGGCTGAGAGTCTTTCTTGGCTCAAACGGCCCCACCCTGCCCCGAGGCGGCAAATCTGCACCGAGACGCTTATACTCTCTAAAGTCTGGGCTGAACTTTGAGAGAAGGGACTGTGTGGGATGCGACCTGGGTCCCACAGAGCTCGAACCCGCCCTCCTCATGAAGGGATCCGCGGCCTGTGGTCCTTGGTGTGCGCAAAAGGCATTCACCTGCGGAGAACCTGGGCCCAGGTGAGCGTGACCAGGCCCCGCGGCAGGAGCCTGGGGAGGCCACTGGAGCCACGGGGGCCAGGGCTGGGCATTTTCCCGGGTGCTCTCTCTGGTCCCAGGCGCCCTCTCTTGCCCGGGGAGGGCCCACGCCATCCCCTGACTCCCGCAGGACGCCTGCATCCCGCCATAAGCAGCCCACCTCCTCCATGGAGCTGGGACACATGGGGCCGGGGTGCGAGCAACGGGCCTACGAGGCGGCAAACCCGCAGACCCCTCCGTCCCGTCCCCATCACTGCGAAGATCCCCCTGTTCTTCCATCCGTAAAGGGGTCCCCCTTTACGGATGGAAGAACAGGGGGGAGGCCCCCAGGAGATGGCTTTTGTCCGAGCCGCGGATGGGTGGTTTCGGGCCCAGAGGCGGGGCCGCGCAGGCGCAAGCAGGCCCCACCCCAAGCCCATCACTCTGGGCTACGAGCCACCCCCCCCTTGAGATATCAGGCCAGGTTCACCGGGTTCCTGGGCTGGTGTCAGAGTTAAGGGAAGCCCTCCCTGCCACCCAGAGGACCGCGCGTTTTCCCGTGGACCACACTTCCCAGCAGCTCTCCCACCCCCGCAGAGGCAGAGTGCCAGGGAAGAACTAGGGACCTGGGGCCGGGAAGAGGGGCCGGCCACGGTTCCGCGCCAGGTGGAGCGGGTCCGGGCGGGCGGGCGGGACCCTCGTCCACGGACCGGTTCTCCCGTGGGGAGTCTGGCCTGTGCTCAGCCTGCGAGGTTAAGACCCTTGCTTCGACTGCAACGCCCCCACCCTGCCACAAGGCGGCAGACTTGGACCCAGCCGCTTCAACCCTCCAGTCTCTGCTGAACCACCCAAAAATGGAGTGTGACCGCTGCGACCTCAGTCCCCCAGAGCTCGGAAACCCATCTCTGTGAGGGAATCGGCGGCCTCCTGTCCTTGGCGTCCGCAAAAGGCATTCACCTGCGGTGAACCTGGGCCTCGGGCGAGCAGGGCCAGGCCCCATGGTAGGAGCCCGGGGAGGCAATGGCAGCCTCTGCGGCCAGGCCTCGGGCTCTCCCCGGGGCTCTCTCGGGGCACGGGCAACATCTCTCGCCTAGAGCGTGCCCACGCCATCCCCTGAGCCCCGCGAGACACCTGCTTCCCGTGATAAGAGGCCCCCTGCCTCCGTGGAGCTTGGAACTCTGGGGCCGGGCTGCGGGTCACTGGACTAAGTGGCTGGAAACGCGCAGACCCCTCCGTCCCGACCGCCCAACTGCGAAGGACAGGGGGGAGGCCCCCAGGAGATGGCTTTTCTCAGAGCCGCGGCTGGCCGTTTCGGGCCAAGACGCCGGACCCTGCAGGCTCAGGGCAGGCAGCCCCACCAGAAGCCTCCCTCGGGGCAACGGGCCCCACCCTGGACATATCAGGCCTGCTTCACAGGGTCCCTGGGGTCGTGTCCGTGGACCTGGAAGCTCTCCCCGCCACCCAGAGGTCCGATCCTTTTCCCGTGGACCCCACTTGCCAGCCCGTCTCCCACCCCGCCAGAGGCAGAGTGCCAGGGAAGAACCAGGGACCTGAGGCCTGGAACAGGGGCCGGCCACGGTTCCGGGCCAGGTGGGGCGGGCCCGGGGAGGCGGGACCCACGCCCAGGGACCTGGTCTCCCGGGGGGTCTCGGGCCTGTGACCTGCCGGGGGGCTGAGAGTCTTTCTTGGCTCAAAAGACCCCACCCTGCCCCGAGGCGGCAAATCTGCACCGAGACGCTTATACTCTCTGAAGTCTGGGCTGAACTTTGCGAGAAGGGACTGTGTGGGATGCGACCTGGGTTCCACAGAGCTCGAACCCCCCCTCCCCGTGAAGGGATCCGCCGCCTGTGGTCCTTGATATCCGCAGAAGGCATTCACCTGCGGAGAACCTGGGCCCAGGTGAGCGGGACCAGGCCCCACGGCAGGAGCCTGGGGAGGCCACTGGAGCCACGCGGGCCAGGGCTGGGCATTTTCCCGGGTGCTCTCTCGGGTCCCAGGCACCCTCTCTCGCCCGGGGAGTGCCCACGGCGTCCCTTCACTCCCCCAGGACCCCTGCATTCTGCCATAAGCGGCCCACATCCTCCATGGAGCTGGGACACATGGGGCCTGGGTGCGAGCAACGGGCCTACGTGGCGGCAAAACCGCAGACCCCTCCGTCCCGTCCTCACCACAGCGAAGATCCCCCTGTTCTTCCATCCGTAAAGGGGTCCCCCTTTACGGATGGAAGAACAGGGGGGAGGCCCCCAGGAGATGGCTTTTGTCCGAGCCGCGGCTGGTTGGTTTCGGGCCCAGAGGCGGGGCCGCGCAGGCGCAAGCAGGCCCCACCCCAAGCCCATCCCTCCGGGCTACGAGCCACCCCCCCTTGAGATATCAGGCCAGGTTCACAGGGTTCCTGGGCTGGTGTCAGAGTTAAGGGAAGCCCTCCCTGCCACCCAGAGGACCGCGCGTTTTCCCGTGGACCACACTTCCCAGCAGCTCTCCCACCCCCGCAGAGGCAGAGTGCCAGGGAAGAACTAGGGACCTGGGGCCGGGAAGAGGGGCCGGCCACGGTTCCGCGCCAGGTGGAGCGGGTCCGGGCGGGCGGGCGGGACCCTTGTCCACGGACCGGTTCTCCCGTGGGGAGTCTGGCCTGTGCCGCGACTGGGAGGCTAAGAGCCTTGCTTCGCCTGCAACGCCCCCACCCTGCCACAAGGCGGCAGACTTGGACCCAGCCGCTTCAACCTTCCAGTCTCTGCTGAACCACCCAAAAATGGAGTGTGACCGCTGCGACCTCAGTCCCCCAGAGCTCGGAAACCCACCTCTGTGAGGGAATCGGCGGCCTCCTGTCCTTGGCGTCCGCAAAAGGCATTCACCTGCGGTGAACCTGGGCCTCGGGCGAGCAGGGCCAGGCCCCATGGTAGGAGCCCGGGGAGGCAATGGCAGCCTCTGCGGCCAGGCCTCGGGCTCTCCCCGGGGCTCTCTCGGGGCACGGGCAACATCTCTCGCCTAGAGCGTGCCCACGCCATCCCTTGAGCCCCGCGAGACACCTGCTTCCCGTGATAAGAGGCCCCCTGCCTCCGTGGAGCTTGGAACTCTGGGGCCGGGCTGCGGGTCACTGGGCTAAGTGGCTGGAAACGCGCAGACCCCTCCGTCCCGACCGCCCAACTGCGAAGGACAGGGGGGAGGCCCCCAGGAGATGGCTTTTCTTAGAGCCGCGACTGGCCAGTTTCGGGCCAAGACGCGGTACCCGGCAGGATCAGGGCAGGCAGCCCCACCAGAAGCCTCTCTAGGGGAAATGCGGCCCACCCTGGACATATCAGGCCTGCTTCACAGGGTCCCTGGGGTCGTGTCCGTGGAACTGGGAGCTCTCCCCGCCACCCAGAGGTCCGATCCTTTTCCCGTGGACCCCACTTGCCAGCCCGTCTCCCACCCCGCCAGAGGCAGAGTGTCAGGGAAGAACCAGGGACCTGGGGCCGGGAACAGGGGCCGGCCAAGGTTCCGGGCCAGGTGGGGCGGGCCCGGGGAGGCGGGACCCACGCCCTGGGACCCGGTCTCCCGGGGGGTCTCGGGCCTGTGACCTGCCCGGGCGGCTGAGAGTCTTTCTTGGCTCAAACGGCCCCACCCTGCCCCGAGGCGGCAAATCTGCACCGAGACGCTTATACTCTCTAAAGTCTGGGCTGAACTTTGAGAGAAGGGACTGTGTGGGATGCGACCTGGGTCCCACAGAGCTCGAACCCGCCCTCCTCGTGAAGGGATCCGCGGCCTGTGGTCCTTGGTGTGCGCAAAAGGCATTCACCTGCGGAGAACCTGGGCCCAGGTGAGCGTGACCAGGCCCCGCGGCAGGAGCCTGGGGAGGCCCCTGGAGCCACGGGGGCCAGGGCTGGGCATTTTCCCGGGTGCTCTCTCTGGTCCCAGGCGCCCTCTCTTGCCCGGGGAGGGCCCACGCCATCCCCTGACTCCCGCAGGACGCCTGCATCCCGCCATAAGCAGCCCACCTCCTCCATGGAGCTGGGACACATGGGGCCTGGGTGCGAGCAACGGGCCTACGAGGCGGCAAACCCGCAGACCCCTCCGTCCCGTCCCCATCACTGCGAAGATCCCCCTGTTCTTCCATCCGTAAAGGGGTCCCCCTTTACGGATGGAAGAACAGGGGGGAGGCCCCCAGGAGATGGCTTTTGTCCGAGCCGCGGCTGGGTGGTTTCGGGCCCAGAGGCGGGGCCGCGCAGGCGCAAGCAGGCCCCACCCCAAGCCCATCACTCTGGGCTACGAGCCACCCCCCCCTTGAGATATCAGGCCAGGTTCACCGGGTTCCTGGGCTGGTGTCAGAGTTAAGGGAAGCCCTCCCTGCCACCCAGAGGACCGCGCGTTTTCCCGTGGACCACACTTCCCAGCAGCTCTCCCACCCCCGCAGAGGCAGAGTGCCAGGGAAGAACTAGGGACCTGGGGCCGGGAAGAGGGGACGGCCACGGTTCCGCGCCAGGTGGAGCGGGTCCGGGCGGGTGGGCGGGACCCTCGTCCACGGACCGGTTCTCCCGTGGGGAGTCTGGCCTGTGCTCAGCCTGCGAGGTTAAGACCCTTGCTTCGACTGCAACGCCCCCACACTGCCACAAGGCGGCAGACTTGGACCCAGCCGCTTCAACCCTCCAGTCTCTGCTGAACCACCCAAAAATGGAGTGTGACCGCTGCGACCTCAGTCCCCCAGAGCTCGGAAACCCATCTCTGTGAGGGAATCGGCGGCCTCCTGTCCTTGGCGTCCGCAAAAGGCATTCACCTGCGGTGAACCTGGGCCTCGGGCGAGCAGGGCCAGGCCCCATGGTAGGAGCCCGGGGAGGCAATGGCAGCCTCTGCGGCCAGGCCTCGGGCTCTCCCCGGGGCTCTCTCGGGGCACGGGCAACATCTCTCGCCTAGAGCGTGCCCACGCCATCCCCTGAGCCCCGCGAGACACCTGCTTCCCGTGATAAGAGGCCCCCTGCCTCCGTGGAGCTTGGAACTCTGGGGCCGGGCTGCGGGTCACTGGACTAAGTGGCTGGAAACGCGCAGACCCCTCCGTCCCGACCGCCCAACTGCGAAGGACAGGGGGGAGGCCCCCAGGAGATGGCTTTTCTCAGAGCCGCGGCTGGCCGTTTCGGGCCAAGACGCCGGACCCTGCAGGCTCAGGGCAGGCAGCCCCACCAGAAGCCTCCCTCGGGGCAACGGGCCCCACCCTGGACATATCAGGCCTGCTTCACAGGGTCCCTGGGGTCGTGTCCGTGGACCTGGAAGCTCTCCCCGCCACCCAGAGGTCCGATCCTTTTCCCGTGGACCCCACTTGCCAGCCCGTCTCCCACCCCGCCAGAGGCAGAGTGCCAGGGAAGAACCAGGGACCTGAGGCCTGGAACAGGGGCCGGCCACGGTTCCGGGCCAGGTGGGGCGGGCCCGGGGAGGCGGGACCCACGCCCAGGGACCTGGTCTCCCGGGGGGTCTCGGGCCTGTGACCTGCCGGGGGGCTGAGAGTCTTTCTTGGCTCAAAAGACCCCACCCTGCCCCGAGGCGGCAAATCTGCACCGAGACGCTTATACTCTCTGAAGTCTGGGCTGAACTTTGCGAGAAGGGACTGTGTGGGATGCGACCTGGGTTCCACAGAGCTCGAACCCCCCCTCCCCGTGAAGGGATCCGCCGCCTGTGGTCCTTGATATCCGCAGAAGGCATTCACCTGCGGAGAACCTGGGCCCAGGTGAGCGGGACCAGGCCCCACGGCAGGAGCCTGGGGAGGCCACTGGAGCCACGCGGGCCAGGGCTGGGCATTTTCCCGGGTGCTCTCTCGGGTCCCAGGCACCCTCTCTCGCCCGGGGAGTGCCCACGGCGTCCCTTCACTCCCCCAGGACGCCTGCATTCTGCCATAAGCGGCCCACATCCTCCACGGAGCTGGGACACATGGGGCCTGGGTGCGAGCAACGGGCCTACGTGGCGGCAAAACCGCAGACCCCTCCGTCCCGTCCTCACCACAGCGAAGATCCCCCTGTTCTTCCATCCGTAAAGGGGTCCCCCTTTACGGATGGAAGAACAGGGGGGAGGCCCCCAGGAGATGGCTTTTGTCCGAGCCGCGGCTGGTTGGTTTCGGGCCCAGAGGCGGGGCCGCGCAGGCGCAAGCAGGCCCCACCCCAAGCCCATCCCTCCGGGCTACGAGCCACCCCCCCTTGAGATATCAGGCCAGGTTCACAGGGTTCCTGGGCTGGTGTCAGAGTTAAGGGAAGCCCTCCCTGCCACCCAGAGGACCGCGCGTTTTCCCGTGGACCACACTTCCCAGCAGCTCTCCCACCCCCGCAGAGGCAGAGTGCCAGGGAAGAACTAGGGACCTGGGGCCGGGAAGAGGGGCCGGCCACGGTTCCGCGCCAGGTGGAGCGGGTCCGGGCGGGCGGGCGGGACCCTTGTCCACGGACCGGTTCTCCCGTGGGGAGTCTGGCCTGTGCCGCGACTGGGAGGCTAAGAGCCTTGCTTCGCCTGCAACGCCCCCACCCTGCCACAAGGCGGCAGACTTGGACCCAGCCGCTTCAACCTTCCAGTCTCTGCTGAACCACCCAAAAATGGAGTGTGACCGCTGCGACCTCAGTCCCCCAGAGCTCGGAAACCCACCTCTGTGAGGGAATCGGCGGCCTCCTGTCCTTGGCGTCCGCAAAAGGCATTCACCTGCGGTGAACCTGGGCCTCGGGCGAGCAGGGCCAGGCCCCATGGTAGGAGCCCGGGGAGGCAATGGCAGCCTCTGCGGCCAGGCCTCGGGCTCTCCCCGGGGCTCTCTCGGGGCACGGGCAACATCTCTCGCCTAGAGCGTGCCCACGCCATCCCTTGAGCCCCGCGAGACACCTGCTTCCCGTGATAAGAGGCCCCCTGCCTCCGTGGAGCTTGGAACTCTGGGGCCGGGCTGCGGGTCACTGGGCTAAGTGGCTGGAAACGCGCAGACCCCTCCGTCCCGACCGCCCAACTGCGAAGGACAGGGGGGAGGCCCCCAGGAGATGGCTTTTCTTAGAGCCGCGACTGGCCAGTTTCGGGCCAAGACGCGGTACCCGGCAGGATCAGGGCAGGCAGCCCCACCAGAAGCCTACCTAGGGGCAATGGGGCCCCCCCTGGACATATCAGGCCTGCTTCACAGGGTCCCTGGGGTCGTGTCCGTGGAACTGGTAGCTCTCCCCGCCACCCAGAGGTCCGATCCTTTTCCCGTGGACCCCACTTGCCAGCCCGTGTCCCACCCCGCCAGAGGCAGAGTGCCAGGGAAGAACCAGGGACCTGGGGCCGGGAACAGGGGCCGGCCACGGTTCCGGGCCAGGTGGGGCGGGCCCGGGGAGGCGGGACCCACGCCCTGGGACTCGGTCTCCTGGGGGGTCTCGGCCCTGTGACCTGCCTCGGGGGCTGAGAGTCTTTCTTGGTTCAAACGGCCCCACCCTGCCCCGAGACGGCAAATCTGCACCGAGACGCTTATACTCTCTAAAGTCTGGGCTGAACTTTGAGAGAAGGGACTGTGTGGGATGCGACCTGGGTCCCACAGAGCTCGAACCCCCCCTCCCCGTGAAGGGATCCGCGGCCTGTGGTCCTTGGTGTGCGCAAAAGGCATTCACCTGCGGAGAACCTGGGCCCAGGTGAGCGTGACCAGGCCCCGCGGCAGGAGCCTGGGGAGGCCACTGGAGCCACGGGGGCCAGGGCTGGGCATTTTCCCGGGTGCTCTCTCTGGTCCCAGGCGCCCTCTCTTGCCCGGGGAGGGCCCACGCCATCCCCTGACTCCCGCAGGACGCCTGCATCCCGCCATAAGCAGCCCACCTCCTCCATGGAGCTGGGACACATGGGGCCGAGGTGCGAGCAACTGGCCTACGAGGCGGCAAACCCGCAGACCCCTCCGTCCCGTCCCCATCACTGCGAAGATCCCCCTGTTCTTCCATCCGTAAAGGGGTCCCCCTTTACGGATGGAAGAACAGGGGGGAGGCCCCCAGGAGATGGCTTTTGTCCGAGCCGCGGCTGGGTGGTTTCGGGCCCAGAGGCGGGGCCGCGCAGGCGCAAGCAGGCCCCACCCCAAGCCCATCACTCTGGGCTACGAGCCACCCCCCCCTTGAGATATCAGGCCAGGTTCACCGGGTTCCTGGGCTGGTGTCAGAGTTAAGGGAAGCCGTCCCTGCCACCCAGAGGACCGCGCGTTTTCCCGTGGACCACACTTCCCAGCAGCTCTCCCACCCCCGCAGAGGCAGAGTGCCAGGGAAGAACTAGGGACCTGGGGCCGGGAAGAGGGGCCGGCCACGGTTCCGCGCCAGGTGGAGCGGGTTCGGGCGGGTGGGCGGTACCCTCGTCCACGGACCGGTTCTCCCGTGGGGAGTCTGGCCTGTGCTCAGCCTGCGAGGTTAAGACCCTTGCTTCGCCTGCAACGCCCCCACCCTGCCACAAGGCGGCAGACTTGGACCCAGCCGCTTCAACCCTCCAGTCTCTGCTGAACCACCCAAAAATGGAGTGTGACCGCTGCGACCTCAGTCCCCCAGAGCTCGGAAACCCATCTCTGTGAGGGAATCGGCGGCCTCCTGTCCTTGGCGTCCGCAAAAGGCATTCACCTGCGGTGAACCTGGGCCTCGGGCGAGCAGGGCCAGGCCCCATGGTAGGAGCCCGGGGAGGCAATGGCAGCCTCTGCGGCCAGGCCTCGGGCTCTCCCCGGGGCTCTCTCGGGGCACGGGCAACATCTCTCGCCTAGAGCGTGCCCACGCCATCCCTTGAGCCCCGCGAGACACCTGCTTCCCGTGATAAGAGGCCCCCTGCCTCCGTGGAGCTTGGAACTCTGGGGCCGGGCTGCGGGTCACTGGGCTAAGTGGCTGGAAACGCGCAGACCCCTCCGTCCCGACCGCCCAACTGCGAAGGACAGGGGGGAGGCCCCCAGGAGATGGCTTTTCTCAGAGCCGCGGCTGGCCGTTTCGGGCCAAGACGCCGGACCCTGCAGGCTCAGGGCAGGCAGCCCCACCAGAAGCCTCCCTCGGGGCAACGGGCCCCACCCTGGACATATCAGGCCTGCTTCACAGGGTCCCTGGGGTCGTGTCCGTGGACCTGGAAGCTCTCCCCGCCACCCAGAGGTCCGATCCTTTTCCCGTGGACCCCACTTGCCAGCCCGTCTCCCACCCCGCCAGAGGCAGAGTGCCAGGGAAGAACCAGGGACCTGAGGCCTGGAACAGGGGCCCGCCACGGTTCCGGGCCAGGTGGGGCGGGCCCGGGGAGGCGGGACCCACGCCCTGGGACCCGGTCTCCCGGGGGGTCTCGGGCCTGTGACCTGCCCGGGCGGCTGAGAGTCTTTCTTGGCTCAAACGGCCCCACCCTGCCCCGAGGCGGCAAATCTGCACCGAGACGCTTATACTCTCTAAAGTCTGGGCTGAACTTTGAGAGAAGGGACTGTGTGGGATGCGACCTGGGTCCCACAGAGCTCGAACCCGCCCTCCTCGTGAAGGGATCCGCGGCCTGTGGTCCTTGGTGTGCGCAAAAGGCATTCACCTGCGGAGAACCTGGGCCCAGGTGAGCGTGACCAGGCCCCGCGGCAGGAGCCTGGGGAGGCCACTGGAGCCACGGGGGCCAGGGCTGGGCATTTTCCCGGGTGCTCTCTCTGGTCCCAGGCGCCCTCTCTTGCCCGGGGAGGGCCCACGCCATCCCCTGACTCCCGCAGGACGCCTGCATCCCGCCATAAGCAGCCCACCTCCTCCATGGAGCTGGGACACATGGGGCCGGGGTGCGAGCAACGGGCCTACGAGGCGGCAAACCCGCAGACCCCTCCGTCCCGTCCCCATCACTGCGAAGATCCCCCTGTTCTTCCATCCGTAAAGGGGTCCCCCTTTACGGATGGAAGAACAGGGGGTAGGCCCCCAGGAGATGGCTTTTGTCCGAGCCGCGGCTGGGTGGTTTCGGGCCCAGAGGCGGGGCCGCGCAGGCGCAAGCAGGCCCCACCCCAAGCCCATCACTCTGGGCTACGAGCCACGCCCCCCTTGAGATATCAGGCCAGGTTCACCGGGTTCCTGGGCTGGTGTCAGAGTTAAGGGAAGCCCTCCCTGCCACCCAGAGGACCGCGCGTTTTCCCGTGGACCACACTTCCCAGCAGCTCTCCCACCCCCGCAGAGGCAGAGTGCCAGGGAAGAACTAGGGACCTGGGGCCGGGAAGAGGGGACGGCCACGGTTCCGCGCCAGGTGGAGCGGGTCCGGGCGGGTGGGCGGGACCCTCGTCCACGGACCGGTTCTCCCGTGGGGAGTCTGGCCTGTGCTCAGCCTGCGAGGTTAAGACCCTTGCTTCGACTGCAACGCCCCCACCCTGCCACAAGGCGGCAGACTTGGACCCAGCCGCTTCAACCCTCCAGTCTCTGCTGAACCACCCAAAAATGGAGTGTGACCGCTGCGACCTCAGTCCCCCAGAGCTCGGAAACCCATCTCTGTGAGGGAATCGGCGGCCTCCTGTCCTTGGCGTCCGCAAAAGGCATTCACCTGCGGTGAACCTGGGCCTCGGGCGAGCAGGGCCAGGCCCCATGGTAGGAGCCCGGGGAGGCAATGGCAGCCTCTGCGGCCAGGCCTCGGGCTCTCCCCGGGGCTCTCTCGGGGCACAGGCAACATCTCTCGCCTAGAGCGTGCCCACGCCATCCCCTGAGCCCCGCGAGACACCTGCTTCCCGTGATAAGAGGCCCCCTGCCTCCGTGGAGCTTGGAACTCTGGGGCCGGGCTGCGGGTCACTGGGCTAAGTGGCTGGAAACGCGCAGACCCCTCCGTCCCGACCGCCCAACTGCGAAGGACAGGGGGGAGGCCCCCAGGAGATGGCTTTTCTCAGAGCCGCGGCTGGCCGTTTCGGGCCAAGACGCCGGACCCTGCAGGCTCAGGGCAGGCAGCCCCACCAGAAGCCTCCCTCGGGGCAACGGGCCCCACCCTGGACATATCAGGCCTGCTTCACAGGGTCCCTGGGGTCGTGTCCGTGGACCTGGAAGCTCTCCCCGCCACCCAGAGGTCCGATCCTTTTCCCGTGGACCCCACTTGCCAGCCCGTCTCCCACCCCGCCAGAGGCAGAGTGCCAGGGAAGAACCAGGGACCTGAGGCCTGGAACAGGGGCCGGCCACGGTTCCGGGCCAGGTGGGGCGGGCCCGGGGAGGCGGGACCCACGCCCAGGGACCTGGTCTCCCGGGGGGTCTCGGGCCTGTGACCTGCCGGGGGGCTGAGAGTCTTTCTTGGCTCAAAAGACCCCACCCTGCCCCGAGGCGGCAAATCTGCACCGAGACGCTTATACTCTCTGAAGTCTGGGCTGAACTTTGCGAGAAGGGACTGTGTGGGATGCGACCTGGGTTCCACAGAGCTCGAACCCCCCCTCCCCGTGAAGGGATCCGCCGCCTGTGGTCCTTGATATCCGCAGAAGGCATTCACCTGCGGAGAACCTGGGCCCAGGTGAGCGGGACCAGGCCCCACGGCAGGAGCCTGGGGAGGCCACTGGAGCCACGCGGGCCAGGGCTGGGCATTTTCCCGGGTGCTCTCTCGGGTCCCAGGCACCCTCTCTCGCCCGGGGAGTGCCCACGGCGTCCCTTCACTCCCCCAGGACGCCTGCATTCTGCCATAAGCGGCCCACATCCTCCACGGAGCTGGGACACATGGGGCCTGGGTGCGAGCAACGGGCCTACGTGGCGGCAAAACCGCAGACCCCTCCGTCCCGTCCTCACCACAGCGAAGATCCCCCTGTTCTTCCATCCGTAAAGGGGTCCCCCTTTACGGATGGAAGAACAGGGGGGAGGCCCCCAGGAGATGGCTTTTGTCCGAGCCGCGGCTGGTTGGTTTCGGGCCCAGAGGCGGGGCCGCGCAGGCGCAAGCAGGCCCCACCCCAAGCCCATCCCTCCGGGCTACGAGCCACCCCCCCTTGAGATATCAGGCCAGGTTCACAGGGTTCCTGGGCTGGTGTCAGAGTTAAGGGAAGCCCTCCCTGCCACCCAGAGGACCGCGCGTTTTCCCGTGGACCACACTTCCCAGCAGCTCTCCCACCCCCGCAGAGGCAGAGTGCCAGGGAAGAACTAGGGACCTGGGGCCGGGAAGAGGGGCCGGCCACGGTTCCGCGCCAGGTGGAGCGGGTCCGGGCGGGCGGGCGGGACCCTTGTCCACGGACCGGTTCTCCCGTGGGGAGTCTGGCCTGTGCCGCGACTGGGAGGCTAAGAGCCTTGCTTCGCCTGCAACGCCCCCACCCTGCCACAAGGCGGCAGACTTGGACCCAGCCGCTTCAACCTTCCAGTCTCTGCTGAACCACCCAAAAATGGAGTGTGACCGCTGCGACCTCAGTCCCCCAGAGCTCGGAAACCCACCTCTGTGAGGGAATCGGCGGCCTCCTGTCCTTGGCGTCCGCAAAAGGCATTCACCTGCGGTGAACCTGGGCCTCGGGCGAGCAGGGCCAGGCCCCATGGTAGGAGCCCGGGGAGGCAATGGCAGCCTCTGCGGCCAGGCCTCGGGCTCTCCCCGGGGCTCTCTCGGGGCACGGGCAACATCTCTCGCCTAGAGCGTGCCCACGCCATCCCTTGAGCCCCGCGAGACACCTGCTTCCCGTGATAAGAGGCCCCCTGCCTCCGTGGAGCTTGGAACTCTGGGGCCGGGCTGCGGGTCACTGGGCTAAGTGGCTGGAAACGCGCAGACCCCTCCGTCCCGACCGCCCAACTGCGAAGGACAGGGGGGAGGCCCCCAGGAGATGGCTTTTCTTAGAGCCGCGACTGGCCAGTTTCGGGCCAAGACGCGGTACCCGGCAGGATCAGGGCAGGCAGCCCCACCAGAAGCCTACCTAGGGGCAATGGGGCCCCCCCTGGACATATCAGGCCTGCTTCACAGGGTCCCTGGGGTCGTGTCCGTGGAACTGGTAGCTCTCCCCGCCACCCAGAGGTCCGATCCTTTTCCCGTGGACCCCACTTGCCAGCCCGTGTCCCACCCCGCCAGAGGCAGAGTGCCAGGGAAGAACCAGGGACCTGGGGCCGGGAACAGGGGCCGGCCACGGTTCCGGGCCAGGTGGGGCGGGCCCGGGGAGGCGGGACCCACGCCCTGGGACTCGGTCTCCTGGGGGGTCTCGGCCCTGTGACCTGCCTCGGGGGCTGAGAGTCTTTCTTGGTTCAAACGGCCCCACCCTGCCCCGAGACGGCAAATCTGCACCGAGACGCTTATACTCTCTAAAGTCTGGGCTGAACTTTGAGAGAAGGGACTGTGTGGGATGCGACCTGGGTCCCACAGAGCTCGAACCCCCCCTCCCCGTGAAGGGATCCGCGGCCTGTGGTCCTTGGTGTGCGCAAAAGGCATTCACCTGCGGAGAACCTGGGCCCAGGTGAGCGTGACCAGGCCCCGCGGCAGGAGCCTGGGGAGGCCACTGGAGCCACGGGGGCCAGGGCTGGGCATTTTCCCGGGTGCTCTCTCTGGTCCCAGGCGCCCTCTCTTGCCCGGGGAGGGCCCACGCCATCCCCTGACTCCCGCAGGACGCCTGCATCCCGCCATAAGCAGCCCACCTCCTCCATGGAGCTGGGACACATGGGGCCGAGGTGGGAGCAACTGGCCTACGAGGCGGCAAACCCGCAGACCCCTCCGTCCCGTCCCCATCACTGCGAAGATCCCCCTGTTCTTCCATCCGTAAAGGGGTCCCCCTTTACGGATGGAAGAACAGGGGGGAGGCCCCCAGGAGATGGCTTTTGTCCGAGCCGCGGCTGGGTGGTTTCGGGCCCAGAGGCGGGGCCGCGCAGGCGCAAGCAGGCCCCACCCCAAGCCCATCACTCTGGGCTACGAGCCACCCCCCCCTTGAGATATCAGGCCAGGTTCACCGGGTTCCTGGGCTGGTGTCAGAGTTAAGGGAAGCCGTCCCTGCCACCCAGAGGACCGCGCGTTTTCCCGTGGACCACACTTCCCAGCAGCTCTCCCACCCCCGCAGAGGCAGAGTGCCAGGGAAGAACTAGGGACCTGGGGCCGGGAAGAGGGGCCGGCCACGGTTCCGCGCCAGGTGGAGCGGGTTCGGGCGGGTG
Source organism: Desmodus rotundus (assembly GCF_022682495.2). Lineage (NCBI taxonomy): Eukaryota > Metazoa > Chordata > Mammalia > Chiroptera > Phyllostomidae > Desmodus > Desmodus rotundus. Next base: position 1,010,978 of record NW_026527225.1, on the reverse strand, counting down.
GGCGGTACCCTCGTCCACGGACCGGTTCTCCCGTGGGGAGTCTGGCCTGTGCTCAGCCTGCGAGGTTAAGACCCTTGCTTCGCCTGCAACGCCCCCACCCTGCCACAAGGCGGCAGACTTGGACCCAGCCGCTTCAACCCTCCAGTCTCTGCTGAACCACCCAAAAATGGAGTGTGACCGCTGCGACCTCAGTCCCCCAGAGCTCGGAAACCCATCTCTGTGAGGGAATCGGCGGCCTCCTGTCCTTGGCGTCCGCAAAAGGCATTCACCTGCGGTGAACCTGGGCCTCGGGCGAGCAGGGCCAGGCCCCATGGTAGGAGCCCGGGGAGGCAATGGCAGCCTCTGCGGCCAGGCCTCGGGCTCTCCCCGGGGCTCTCTCGGGGCACGGGCAACATCTCTCGCCTAGAGCGTGCCCACGCCATCCCTTGAGCCCCGCGAGACACCTGCTTCCCGTGATAAGAGGCCCCCTGCCTCCGTGGAGCTTGGAACTCTGGGGCCGGGCTGCGGGTCACTGGGCTAAGTGGCTGGAAACGCGCAGACCCCTCCGTCCCGACCGCCCAACTGCGAAGGACAGGGGGGAGGCCCCCAGGAGATGGCTTTTCTCAGAGCCGCGGCTGGCCGTTTCGGGCCAAGACCCCGGACCCTGCAGGCTCAGGGCAGGCAGCCCCACCAGAAGCCTCCCTCGGGGCAACGGGCCCCACCCTGGACATATCAGGCCTGCTTCACAGGGTCCCTGGGGTCGTGTCCGTGGACCTGGAAGCTCTCCCCGCCACCCAGAGGTCCGATCCTTTTCCCGTGGACCCCACTTGCCAGCCCGTCTCCCACCCCGCCAGAGGCAGAGTGCCAGGGAAGAACCAGGGACCTGAGGCCTGGAACAGGGGCCCGCCACGGTTCCGGGCCAGGTGGGGCGGGCCCGGGGAGGCGGGACCCACGCCCTGGGACCCGGTCTCCCGGGGGGTCTCGGGCCTGTGACCTGCCCGGGCGGCTGAGAGTCTTTCTTGGCTCAAACGGCCCCACCCTGCCCCGAGGCGGCAAATCTGCACCGAGACGCTTATACTCTCTAAAGTCTGGGCTGAACTTTGAGAGAAGGGACTGTGTGGGATGCGACCTGGGTCCCACAGAGCTCGAACCCGCCCTCCTCGTGAAGGGATCCGCGGCCTGTGGTCCTTGGTGTGCGCAAAAGGCATTCACCTGCGGAGAACCTGGGCCCAGGTGAGCGTGACCAGGCCCCGCGGCAGGAGCCTGGGGAGGCCACTGGAGCCACGGGGGCCAGGGCTGGGCATTTTCCCGGGTGCTCTCTCTGGTCCCAGGCGCCCTCTCTTGCCCGGGGAGGGCCCACGCCATCCCCTGACTCCCGCAGGATGCCTGCATCCCGCCATAAGCAGCCCACCTCCTCCATGGAGCTGGGACACATGGGGCCGGGGTGCGAGCAACGGGCCTACGAGGCGGCAAACCCGCAGACCCCTCCGTCCCGTCCCCATCACTGCGAAGATCCCCCTGTTCTTCCATCCGTAAAGGGGTCCCCCTTTACGGATGGAAGAACAGGGGGTAGGCCCCCAGGAGATGGCTTTTGTCCGAGCCGCGGCTGGGTGGTTTCGGGCCCAGAGGCGGGGCCGCGCAGGCGCAAGCAGGCCCCACCCCAAGCCCATCACTCTGGGCTACGAGCCACCCCCCCCTTGAGATATCAGGCCAGGTTCACCGGGTTCCTGGGCTGGTGTCAGAGTTAAGGGAAGCCCTCCCTGCCACCCAGAGGACCGCGCGTTTTCCCGTGGACCACACTTCCCAGCAGCTCTCCCACCCCCGCAGAGGCAGAGTGCCAGGGAAGAACTAGGGACCTGGGGCCGGGAAGAGGGGACGGCCACGGTTCCGCGCCAGGTGGAGCGGGTCCGGGCGGGTGGGCGGGACCCTCGTCCACGGACCGGTTCTCCCGTGGGGAGTCTGGCCTGTGCTCAGCCTGCGAGGTTAAGACCCTTGCTTCGCCTGCAACGCCCCCACCCTGCCACAAGGCGGCAGACTTGGACCCAGCCGCTTCAACCCTCCAGTCTCTGCTGAACCACCCAAAAATGGAGTGTGACCGCTGCGACCTCAGTCCCCCAGAGCTCGGAAACCCATCTCTGTGAGGGAATCGGCGGCCTCCTGTCCTTGGCGTCCGCAAAAGGCATTCACCTGCGGTGAACCTGGGCCTCGGGCGAGCAGGGCCAGGCCCCATGGTAGGAGCCCGGGGAGGCAATGGCAGCCTCTGCGGCCAGGCCTCGGGCTCTCCCCGGGGCTCTCTCGGGGCACAGGCAACATCTCTCGCCTAGAGCGTGCCCACGCCATCCCCTGAGCCCCGCGAGACACCTGCTTCCCGTGATAAGAGGCCCCCTGCCTCCGTGGAGCTTGGAACTCTGGGGCCGGGCTGCGGGTCACTGGGCTAAGTGGCTGGAAACGCGCAGACCCCTCCGTCCCGACCGCCCAACTGCGAAGGACAGGGGGGAGGCCCCCAGGAGATGGCTTTTCTCAGAGCCGCGGCTGGCCGTTTCGGGCCAAGACGCCGGACCCTGCAGGCTCAGGGCAGGCAGCCCCACCAGAAGCCTCCCTCGGGGCAACGGGCCCCACCCTGGACATATCAGGCCTGCTTCACAGGGTCCCTGGGGTCGTGTCCGTGGACCTGGAAGCTCTCCCCGCCACCCAGAGGTCCGATCCTTTTCCCGTGGACCCCACTTGCCAGCCCGTCTCCCACCCCGCCAGAGGCAGAGTGCCAGGGAAGAACCAGGGACCTGAGGCCTGGAACAGGAGCCGGCCACGGTTCCGGGCCAGGTGGGGCGGGCCCGGGGAGGCGGGACCCACGCCCAGGGACCTGGTCTCCCGGGGGGTCTCGGGCCTGTGACCTGCCGGGGGGCTGAGAGTCTTTCTTGGCTCAAAAGACCCCACCCTGCCCCGAGGCGGCAAATCTGCACCGAGACGCTTATACTCTCTGAAGTCTGGTCTGAACTTTGCGAGAAGGGACTGTGTGGGATGCGACCTGGGTTCCACAGAGCTCGAACCCCCCCTCCCCGTGAAGGGATCCGCCGCCTGTGGTCCTTGATATCCGCAGAAGGCATTCACCTGCGGAGAACCTGGGCCCAGGTGAGCGGGACCAGGCCCCACGGCAGGAGCCTGGGGAGGCCACTGGAGCCACGCGGGCCAGGGCTGGGCATTTTCCCGGGTGCTCTCTCGGGTCCCAGGCACCCTCTCTCGCCCGGGGAGTGCCCACGGCGTCCCTTCACTCCCCCAGGACGCCTGCATTCTGCCATAAGCGGCCCACATCCTCCACGGAGCTGGGACACATGGGGCCTGGGTGCGAGCAACGGGCCTACGTGGCGGCAAAACCGCAGACCCCTCCGTCCCGTCCTCACCACAGCGAAGATCCCCCTGTTCTTCCATCCGTAAAGGGGTCCCCCTTTACGGATGGAAGAACAGGGGGGAGGCCCCCAGGAGATGGCTTTTGTCCGAGCCGCGGCTGGTTGGTTTCGGGCCCAGAGGCGGGGCCGCGCAGGCGCAAGCAGGCCCCACCCCAAGCCCATCCCTCCGGGCTACGAGCCACCCCCCCTTGAGATATCAGGCCAGGTTCACAGGGTTCCTGGGCTGGTGTCAGAGTTAAGGGAAGCCCTCCCTGCCACCCAGAGGACCGCGCGTTTTCCCGTGGACCACACTTCCCAGCAGCTCTCCCACCCCCGCAGAGGCAGAGTGCCAGGGAAGAACTAGGGACCTGGGGCCGGGAAGAGGGGCCGGCCACGGTTCCGCGCCAGGTGGAGCGGGTCCGGGCGGGCGGGCGGGACCCTTGTCCACGGACCGGTTCTCCCGTGGGGAGTCTGGCCTGTGCCGCGACTGGGAGGCTAAGAGCCTTGCTTCGCCTGCAACGCCCCCACCCTGCCACAAGGCGGCAGACTTGGACCCAGCCGCTTCAACCTTCCAGTCTCTGCTGAACCACCCAAAAATGGAGTGTGACCGCTGCGACCTCAGTCCCCCAGAGCTCGGAAACCCACCTTTGTGAGGGAATCGGCGGCCTCCTGTCCTTGGCGTCCGCAAAAGGCATTCACCTGCGGTGAACCTGGGCCTCGGGCGAGCAGGGCCAGGCCCCATGGTAGGAGCCCGGGGAGGCAATGGCAGCCTCTGCGGCCAGGCCTCGGGCTCTCCCCGGGGCTCTCTCGGGGCACGGGCAACATCTCTCGCCTAGAGCGTGCCCACGCCATCCCTTGAGCCCCGCGAGACACCTGCTTCCCGTGATAAGAGGCCCCCTGCCTCCGTGGAGCTTGGAACTCTGGGGCCGGGCTGCGGGTCACTGGGCTAAGTGGCTGGAAACGCGCAGACCCCTCCGTCCCGACCGCCCAACTGCGAAGGACAGGGGGGAGGCCCCCAGGAGATGGCTTTTCTTAGAGCCGCGACTGGCCAGTTTCGGGCCAAGACGCGGTACCCGGCAGGATCAGGGCAGGCAGCCCCACCAGAAGCCTCTCTAGGGGAAATGCGGCCCACCCTGGACATATCAGGCCTGCTTCACAGGGTCCCTGGGGTCGTGTCCGTGGAACTGGGAGCTCTCCCCGCCACCCAGAGGTCCGATCCTTTTCCCGTGGACCCCACTTGCCAGCCCGTCTCCCACCCCGCCAGAGGCAGAGTGTCAGGGAAGAACCAGGGACCTGGGGCCGGGAACAGGGGCCGGCCACGGTTCCGGGCCAGGTGGGGCGGGCCCGGGGAGGCGGGACCCACGCCCTGGGACTCGGTCTCCTGGGGGGTCTCGGCCCTGTGACCTGCCTCGGGGGCTGAGAGTCTTTCTTGGTTCAAACGGCCCCACCCTGCCCCGAGACGGCAAATCTGCACCGAGACGCTTATACTCTCTAAAGTCTGGGCTGAACTTTGAGAGAAGGGACTGTGTGGGATGCGACCTGGGTCCCACAGAGCTCGAACCCCCCCTCCTCGTGAAGGGATCCGCGGCCTGTGGTCCTTGGTGTGCGCAAAAGGCATTCACCTGCGGAGAACCTGGGCCCAGGTGAGCGTGACCAGGCCCCGCGGCAGGAGCCTGGGGAGGCCACTGGAGCCACGGGGGCCAGGGCTGGGCATTTTCCCGGGTGCTCTCTCTGGTCCCAGGCGCCCTCTCTTGCCCGGGGAGGGCCCACGCCATCCCCTGACTCCCGCAGGACGCCTGCATCCCGCCATAAGCAGCCCACCTCCTCCATGGAGCTGGGACACATGGGGCCGAGGTGCGAGCAACTGGCCTACGAGGCGGCAAACCCGCAGACCCCTCCGTCCCGTCCCCATCACTGCGAAGATCCCCCTGTTCTTCCATCCGTAAAGGGGTCCCCCTTTACGGATGGAAGAACAGGGGGGAGGCCCCCAGGAGATGGCTTTTGTCCGAGCCGCGGCTGGGTGGTTTCGGGCCCAGAGGCGGGGCCGCGCAGGCGCAAGCAGGCCCCACCCCAAGCCCATCACTCTGGGCTACGAGCCACCCCCCCCTTGAGATATCAGGCCAGGTTCACCGGGTTCCTGGGCTGGTGTCAGAGTTAAGGGAAGCGGTCCCTGCCACCCAGAGGACCGCGCGTTTTCCCGTGGACCACACTTCCCAGCAGCTCTCCCACCCCCGCAGAGGCAGAGTGCCAGGGAAGAACTAGGGACCTGGGGCCGGGAAGAGGGGCCGGCCACGGTTCCGCGCCAGGTGGAGCGGGTTCGGGCGGGTGGGCGGTACCCTCGTCCACGGACCGGTTCTCCCGTGGGGAGTCTGGCCTGTGCTCAGCCTGCGAGGTTAAGACCCTTGCTTCGCCTGCAACGCCCCCACCCTGCCACAAGGCGGCAGACTTGGACCCAGCCGCTTCAACCCTCCAGTCTCTGCTGAACCACCCAAAAATGGAGTGTGACCGCTGCGACCTCAGTCCCCCAGAGCTCGGAAACCCATCTCTGTGAGGGAATCGGCGGCCTCCTGTCCTTGGCGTCCGCAAAAGGCATTCACCTGCGGTGAACCTGGGCCTCGGGCGAGCAGGGCCAGGCCCCATGGTAGGAGCCCGGGGAGGCAATGGCAGCCTCTGCGGCCAGGCCTCGGGCTCTCCCCGGGGCTCTCTCGGGGCACGGGCAACATCTCTCGCCTAGAGCGTGCCCACGCCATCCCTTGAGCCCCGCGAGACACCTGCTTCCCGTGATAAGAGGCCCCCTGCCTCCGTGGAGCTTGGAACTCTGGGGCCGGGCTGCGGGTCACTGGGCTAAGTGGCTGGAAACGCGCAGACCCCTCCGTCCCGACCGCCCAACTGCGAAGGACAGGGGGGAGGCCCCCAGGAGATGGCTTTTCTCAGAGCCGCGGCTGGCCGTTTCGGGCCAAGACCCCGGACCCTGCAGGCTCAGGGCAGGCAGCCCCACCAGAAGCCTCCCTCGGGGCAACGGGCCCCACCCTGGACATATCAGGCCTGCTTCACAGGGTCCCTGGGGTCGTGTCCGTGGACCTGGAAGCTCTCCCCGCCACCCAGAGGTCCGATCCTTTTCCCGTGGACCCCACTTGCCAGCCCGTCTCCCACCCCGCCAGAGGCAGAGTGCCAGGGAAGAACCAGGGACCTGAGGCCTGGAACAGGGGCCCGCCACGGTTCCGGGCCAGGTGGGGCGGGCCCGGGGAGGCGGGACCCACGCCCTGGGACCCGGTCTCCCGGGGGGTCTCGGGCCTGTGACCTGCCCGGGCGGCTGAGAGTCTTTCTTGGCTCAAACGGCCCCACCCTGCCCCGAGGCGGCAAATCTGCACCGAGACGCTTATACTCTCTAAAGTCTGGGCTGAACTTTGAGAGAAGGGACTGTGTGGGATGCGACCTGGGTCCCACAGAGCTCGAACCCGCCCTCCTCGTGAAGGGATCCGCGGCCTGTGGTCCTTGGTGTGCGCAAAAGGCATTCACCTGCGGAGAACCTGGGCCCAGGTGAGCGTGACCAGGCCCCGCGGCAGGAGCCTGGGGAGGCCACTGGAGCCACGGGGGCCAGGGCTGGGCATTTTCCCGGGTGCTCTCTCTGGTCCCAGGCGCCCTCTCTTGCCCGGGGAGGGCCCACGCCATCCCCTGACTCCCGCAGGACGCCTGCATCCCGCCATAAGCAGCCCACCTCCTCCATGGAGCTGGGACACATGGGGCCGGGGTGCGAGCAACGGGCCTACGAGGCGGCAAACCCGCAGACCCCTCCGTCCCGTCCCCATCACTGCGAAGATCCCCCTGTTCTTCCATCCGTAAAGGGGTCCCCCTTTACGGATGGAAGAACAGGGGGTAGGCCCCCAGGAGATGGCTTTTGTCCGAGCCGCGGCTGGGTGGTTTCGGGCCCAGAGGCGGGGCCGCGCAGGCGCAAGCAGGCCCCACCCCAAGCCCATCACTCTGGGCTACGAGCCACCCCCCCCTTGAGATATCAGGCCAGGTTCACCGGGTTCCTGGGCTGGTGTCAGAGTTAAGGGAAGCCCTCCCTGCCACCCAGAGGACCGCGCGTTTTCCCGTGGACCACACTTCCCAGCAGCTCTCCCACCCCCGCAGAGGCAGAGTGCCAGGGAAGAACTAGGGACCTGGGGCCGGGAAGAGGGGACGGCCACGGTTCCGCGCCAGGTGGAGCGGGTCCGGGCGGGTGGGCGGGACCCTCGTCCACGGACCGGTTCTCCCGTGGGGAGTCTGGCCTGTGCTCAGCCTGCGAGGTTAAGACCCTTGCTTCGCCTGCAACGCCCCCACCCTGCCACAAGGCGGCAGACTTGGACCCAGCCGCTTCAACCCTCCAGTCTCTGCTGAACCACCCAAAAATGGAGTGTGACCGCTGCGACCTCAGTCCCCCAGAGCTCGGAAACCCATCTCTGTGAGGGAATCGGCGGCCTCCTGTCCTTGGCGTCCGCAAAAGGCATTCACCTGCGGTGAACCTGGGCCTCGGGCGAGCAGGGCCAGGCCCCATGGTAGGAGCCCGGGGAGGCAATGGCAGCCTCTGCGGCCAGGCCTCGGGCTCTCCCCGGGGCTCTCTCGGGGCACAGGCAACATCTCTCGCCTAGAGCGTGCCCACGCCATCCCCTGAGCCCCGCGAGACACCTGCTTCCCGTGATAAGAGGCCCCCTGCCTCCGTGGAGCTTGGAACTCTGGGGCCGGGCTGCGGGTCACTGGGCTAAGTGGCTGGAAACGCGCAGACCCCTCCGTCCCGACCGCCCAACTGCGAAGGACAGGGGGGAGGCCCCCAGGAGATGGCTTTTCTCAGAGCCGCGGCTGGCCGTTTCGGGCCAAGACGCCGGACCCTGCAGGCTCAGGGCAGGCAGCCCCACCAGAAGCCTCCCTCGGGGCAACGGGCCCCACCCTGGACATATCAGGCCTGCTTCACAGGGTCCCTGGGGTCGTGTCCGTGGACCTGGAAGCTCTCCCCGCCACCCAGAGGTCCGATCCTTTTCCCGTGGACCCCACTTGCCAGCCCGTCTCCCACCCCGCCAGAGGCAGAGTGCCAGGGAAGAACCAGGGACCTGAGGCCTGGAACAGGAGCCGGCCACGGTTCCGGGCCAGGTGGGGCGGGCCCGGGGAGGCGGGACCCACGCCCAGGGACCTGGTCTCCCGGGGGGTCTCGGGCCTGTGACCTGCCGGGGGGCTGAGAGTCTTTCTTGGCTCAAAAGACCCCACCCTGCCCCGAGGCGGCAAATCTGCACCGAGACGCTTATACTCTCTGAAGTCTGGTCTGAACTTTGCGAGAAGGGACTGTGTGGGATGCGACCTGGGTTCCACAGAGCTCGAACCCCCCCTCCCCGTGAAGGGATCCGCCGCCTGTGGTCCTTGATATCCGCAGAAGGCATTCACCTGCGGAGAACCTGGGCCCAGGTGAGCGGGACCAGGCCCCACGGCAGGAGCCTGGGGAGGCCACTGGAGCCACGCGGGCCAGGGCTGGGCATTTTCCCGGGTGCTCTCTCGGGTCCCAGGCACCCTCTCTCGCCCGGGGAGTGCCCACGGCGTCCCTTCACTCCCCCAGGACGCCTGCATTCTGCCATAAGCGGCCCACATCCTCCACGGAGCTGGGACACATGGGGCCTGGGTGCGAGCAACGGGCCTACGTGGCGGCAAAACCGCAGACCCCTCCGTCCCGTCCTCACCACAGCGAAGATCCCCCTGTTCTTCCATCCGTAAAGGGGTCCCCCTTTACGGATGGAAGAACAGGGGGGAGGCCCCCAGGAGATGGCTTTTGTCCGAGCCGCGGCTGGTTGGTTTCGGGCCCAGAGGCGGGGCCGCGCAGGCGCAAGCAGGCCCCACCCCAAGCCCATCCCTCCGGGCTACGAGCCACCCCCCCTTGAGATATCAGGCCAGGTTCACAGGGTTCCTGGGCTGGTGTCAGAGTTAAGGGAAGCCCTCCCTGCCACCCAGAGGACCGCGCGTTTTCCCGTGGACCACACTTCCCAGCAGCTCTCCCACCCCCGCAGAGGCAGAGTGCCAGGGAAGAACTAGGGACCTGGGGCCGGGAAGAGGGGCCGGCCACGGTTCCGCGCCAGGTGGAGCGGGTCCGGGCGGGCGGGCGGGACCCTTGTCCACGGACCGGTTCTCCCGTGGGGAGTCTGGCCTGTGCCGCGACTGGGAGGCTAAGAGCCTTGCTTCGCCTGCAACGCCCCCACCCTGCCACAAGGCGGCAGACTTGGACCCAGCCGCTTCAACCTTCCAGTCTCTGCTGAACCACCCAAAAATGGAGTGTGACCGCTGCGACCTCAGTCCCCCAGAGCTCGGAAACCCACCTTTGTGAGGGAATCGGCGGCCTCCTGTCCTTGGCGTCCGCAAAAGGCATTCACCTGCGGTGAACCTGGGCCTCGGGCGAGCAGGGCCAGGCCCCATGGTAGGAGCCCGGGGAGGCAATGGCAGCCTCTGCGGCCAGGCCTCGGGCTCTCCCCGGGGCTCTCTCGGGGCACGGGCAACATCTCTCGCCTAGAGCGTGCCCACGCCATCCCTTGAGCCCCGCGAGACACCTGCTTCCCGTGATAAGAGGCCCCCTGCCTCCGTGGAGCTTGGAACTCTGGGGCCGGGCTGCGGGTCACTGGGCTAAGTGGCTGGAAACGCGCAGACCCCTCCGTCCCGACCGCCCAACTGCGAAGGACAGGGGGGAGGCCCCCAGGAGATGGCTTTTCTTAGAGCCGCGACTGGCCAGTTTCGGGCCAAGACGCGGTACCCCGGCAGGATCAGGGCAGGCAGCCCCACCAGAAGCCTCTCTAGGGGAAATGCGGCCCACCCTGGACATATCAGGCCTGCTTCACAGGGTCCCTGGGGTCGTGTCCGTGGAACTGGGAGCTCTCCCCGCCACCCAGAGGTCCGATCCTTTTCCCGTGGACCCCACTTGCCAGCCCGTCTCCCACCCCGCCAGAGGCAGAGTGTCAGGGAAGAACCAGGGACCTGGGGCCGGGAACAGGGGCCGGCCACGGTTCCGGGCCAGGTGGGGCGGGCCCGGGGAGGCGGGACCCACGCCCTGGGACCCGGTCTCCCGGGGGGTCTCGGGCCTGTGACCTGCCCGGGCGGCTGAGAGTCTTTCTTGGCTCAAACGGCCCCACCCTGCCCCGAGGCGGCAAATCTGCACCGAGACGCTTATACTCTCTAAAGTCTGGGCTGAACTTTGAGAGAAGGGACTGTGTGGGATGCGACCTGGGTCCCACAGAGCTCGAACCCCCCCTCCTCGTGAAGGGATCCGCGGCCTGTGGTCCTTGGTGTGCGCAAAAGGCATTCACCTGCGGAGAACCTGGGCCCAGGTGAGCGTGACCAGGCCCCACGGCAGGAGCCTGGGGAGGCCACTGGAGCCACGGGGGCCAGGGCTGGGCATTTTCCCGGGTGCTCTCTCTGGTCCCAGGCGCCCTCTCTTGCCCGGGGAGGGCCCACGCCATCCCCTGACTCCCGCAGGACGCCTGCATCCCGCCATAAGCAGCCCACCTCCTCCATGGAGCTGGGACACATGGGGCCTGGGTGCGAGCAACGGGCCTACGTGGCGGCAAAACCGCAGACCCCTCCGTCCCGTCCTCACCACAGCGAAGATCCCCCTGTTCTTCCATCCGTAAAGGGGTCCCCCTTTACGGATGGAAGAACAGGGGGGAGGCCCCCAGGAGATGGCTTTTGTCCGAGCCGCGGATGGGTGGTTTCGGGCCCAGAGGCGGGGCCGCGCAGGCGCAAGCAGGCCCCACCCCAAGCCCATCACTCTGGGCTACGAGCCACGCCCCCCTTGAGATATCAGGCCAGGTTCACCGGGTTCCTGGGCTGGTGTCAGAGTTAAGGGAAGCCCTCCCTGCCACCCAGAGGACCGCGCGTTTTCCCGTGGACCACACTTCCCAGCAGCTCTCCCACCCCCGCAGAGGCAGAGTGCCAGGGAAGAACTAGGGACCTGGGGCCGGGAAGAGGGGCCGGCCACGGTTCCGCGCCAGGTGGAGCGGGTCCGGGCGGGCGGGCGGGACCCTCGTCCACGGACCGGTTCTCCCGTGGGGAGTCTGGCCTGTGCTCAGCCTGCGAGGTTAAGACCCTTGCTTCGACTGCAACGCCCCCACCCTGCCACAAGGCGGCAGACTTGGACCCAGCCGCTTCAACCCTCCAGTCTCTGCTGAACCACCCAAAAATGGAGTGTGACCGCTGCGACCTCAGTCCCCCAGAGCTCGGAAACCCATCTCTGTGAGGGAATCGGCGGCCTCCTGTCCTTGGCGTCCGCAAAAGGCATTCACCTGCGGTGAACCTGGGCCTCGGGCGAGCAGGGCCAGGCCCCATGGTAGGAGCCCGGGGAGGCAATGGCAGCCTCTGCGGCCAGGCCTCGGGCTCTCCCCGGGGCTCTCTCGGGGCACGGGCAACATCTCTCGCCTAGAGCGTGCCCACGCCATCCCCTGAGCCCCGCGAGACACCTGCTTCCCGTGATAAGAGGCCCCCTGCCTCCGTGGAGCTTGGAACTCTGGGGCCGGGCTGCGGGTCACTGGACTAAGTGGCTGGAAACGCGCAGACCCCTCCGTCCCGACCGCCCAACTGCGAAGGACAGGGGGGAGGCCCCCAGGAGATGGCTTTTCTCAGAGCCGCGGCTGGCCGTTTCGGGCCAAGACGCCGGACCCTGCAGGCTCAGGGCAGGCAGCCCCACCAAAAGCCTCCCTCGGGGCAACGGGCCCCACCCTGGACATATCAGGCCTGCTTCACAGGGTCCCTGGGGTCGTGTCCGTGGACCTGGAAGCTCTCCCCGCCACCCAGAGGTCCGATCCTTTTCCCGTGGACCCCACTTGCCAGCCCGTCTCCCACCCCGCCAGAGGCAGAGTGCCAGGGAAGAACCAGGGACCTGAGGCCTGGAACAGGGGCCGGCCACGGTTCCGGGCCAGGTGGGGCGGGCCCGGGGAGGCGGGACCCACGCCCAGGGACCTGGTCTCCCGGGGGGTCTCGGGCCTGTGACCTGCCGGGGGGCTGAGAGTCTTTCTTGGCTCAAAAGACCCCACCCTGCCCCGAGGCGGCAAATCTGCACCGAGACGCTTATACTCTCTGAAGTCTGGGCTGAACTTTGCGAGAAGGGACTGTGTGGGATGCGACCTGGGTTCCACAGAGCTCGAACCCCCCCTCCCCGTGAAGGGATCCGCCGCCTGTGGTCCTTGATATCCGCAGAAGGCATTCACCTGCGGAGAACCTGGGCCCAGGTGAGCGGGACCAGGCCCCACGGCAGGAGCCTGGGGAGGCCACTGGAGCCACGCGGGCCAGGGCTGGGCATTTTCCCGGGTGCTCTCTCGGGTCCCAGGCACCCTCTCTCGCCCGGGGAGTGCCCACGGCGTCCCTTCACTCCCCCAGGACCCCTGCATTCTGCCATAAGCGGCCCACATCCTCCATGGAGCTGGGACACATGGGGCCTGGGTGCGAGCAACGGGCCTACGTGGCGGCAAAACGGCAGACCCCTCCGTCCCGTCCTCACCACAGCGAAGATCCCCCTGTTCTTCCATCCGTAAAGGGGTCCCCCTTTACGGATGGAAGAACAGGGGGGAGGCCCCCAGGAGATGGCTTTTGTCCGAGCCGCGGCTGGTTGGTTTCGGGCCCAGAGGCGGGGCCGCGCAGGCGCAAGCAGGCCCCACCCCAAGCCCATCCCTCCGGGCTACGAGCCACCCCCCCTTGAGATATCAGGCCAGGTTCACAGGGTTCCTGGGCTGGTGTCAGAGTTAAGGGAAGCCCTCCCTGCCACCCAGAGGACCGCGCGTTTTCCCGTGGACCACACTTCCCAGCAGCTCTCCCACCCCCGCAGAGGCAGAGTGCCAGGGAAGAACTAGGGACCTGGGGCCGGGAAGAGGGGCCGGCCACGGTTCCGCGCCAGGTGGAGCGGGTCCGGGCGGGCGGGCGGGACCCTTGTCCACGGACCGGTTCTCCCGTGGGGAGTCTGGCCTGTGCCGCGACTGGGAGGCTAAGAGCCTTGCTTCGCCTGCAACGCCCCCACCCTGCCACAAGGCGGCAGACTTGGACCCAGCCGCTTCAACCTTCCAGTCTCTGCTGAACCACCCAAAAATGGAGTGTGACCGCTGCGACCTCAGTCCCCCAGAGCTCGGAAACCCACCTCTGTGAGGGAATCGGCGGCCTCCTGTCCTTGGCGTCCGCAAAAGGCATTCACCTGCGGTGAACCTGGGCCTCGGGCGAGCAGGGCCAGGCCCCATGGTAGGAGCCCGGGGAGGCAATGGCAGCCTCTGCGGCCAGGCCTCGGGCTCTCCCCGGGGCTCTCTCGGGGCACGGGCAACATCTCTCGCCTAGAGCGTGCCCACGCCATCCCTTGAGCCCCGCGAGACACCTGCTTCCCGTGATAAGAGGCCCCCTGCCTCCGTGGAGCTTGGAACTCTGGGGCCGGGCTGCGGGTCACTGGGCTAAGTGGCTGGAAACGCGCAGACCCCTCCGTCCCGACCGCCCAACTGCGAAGGACAGGGGGGAGGCCCCCAGGAGATGGCTTTTCTTAGAGCCGCGACTGGCCAGTTTCGGGCCAAGACGCGGTACCCGGCAGGATCAGGGCAGGCAGCCCCACCAGAAGCCTCTCTAGGGGAAATGCGGCCCACCCTGGACATATCAGGCCTGCTTCACAGGGTCCCTGGGGTCGTGTCCGTGGAACTGGGAGCTCTCCCCGCCACCCAGAGGTCCGATCCTTTTCCCGTGGACCCCACTTGCCAGCCCGTCTCCCACCCCGCCAGAGGCAGAGTGTCAGGGAAGAACCAGGGACCTGGGGCCGGGAACAGGGGCCGGCCAAGGTTCCGGGCCAGGTGGGGCGGGCCCGGGGAGGCGGGACCCACGCCCTGGGACCCGGTCTCCCGGGGGGTCTCGGGCCTGTGACCTGCCCGGGCGGCTGAGAGTCTTTCTTGGCTCAAACGGCCCCACCCTGCCCCGAGGCGGCAAATCTGCACCGAGACGCTTATACTCTCTAAAGTCTGGGCTGAACTTTGAGAGAAGGGACTGTGTGGGATGCGACCTGGGTCCCACAGAGCTCGAACCCGCCCTCCTCGTGAAGGGATCCGCGGCCTGTGGTCCTTGGTGTGCGCAAAAGGCATTCACCTGCGGAGAACCTGGGCCCAGGTGAGCGTGACCAGGCCCCGCGGCAGGAGCCTGGGGAATCCACTGGAGCCACGGGGGCCAGGGCTGGGCATTTTCCCGGGTGCTCTCTCTGGTCCCAGGCGCCCTCTCTTGCCCGGGGAGGGCCCACGCCATCCCCTGACTCCCGCAGGACGCCTGCATCCCGCCATAAGCAGCCCACCTCCTCCATGGAGCTGGGACACATGGGGCCTGGGTGCGAGCAACGGGCCTACGTGGCGGCAAAACCGCAGACCCCTCCGTCCCGTCCTCACCACAGCGAAGATCCCCCTGTTCTTCCATCCGTAAAGGGGTCCCCCTTTACGGATGGAAGAACAGGGGGGAGGCCCCCAGGAGATGGCTTTTGTCCGAGCCGCGGCTGGGTGGTTTCGGGCCCAGAGGCGGGGCCGCGCAGGCGCAAGCAGGCCCCACCCCAAGCCCATCACTCTGGGCTACGAGCCACGCCCCCCTTGAGATATCAGGCCAGGTTCACCGGGTTCCTGGGCTGGTGTCAGAGTTAAGGGAAGCCCTCCCTGCCACCCAGAGGACCGCGCGTTTTCCCGTGGACCACACTTCCCAGCAGCTCTCCCACCCCCGCAGAGGCAGAGTGCCAGGGAAGAACTAGGGACCTGGGGCCGGGAAGAGGGGCCGGCCACGGTTCCGCGCCAGGTGGAGCGGGTTTGGGCGGGCAAGCGGGACCCTCGTCCACGGACCGGTTCTCCCGTGGGGAGTCTGGCCTGTGCTCAGCCTGCGAGGTTAAGACCCTTGCTTCGCCTGCAACGCCCCCACCCTGCCACAAGGCGGCAGACTTGGACCCAGCCGCTTCAACCCTCCAGTCTCTGCTGAACCACCCAAAAATGGAGTGTGACCGCTGCGACCTCAGTCCCCCAGAGCTCGGAAACCCACCTCTGTGAGGGAATCGGCGGCCTCCTGTCCTTGGCATCCGCAAAAGGCATTCACCTGCGGTGAACCTGGGCCTCGGGCGAGCAGGGCCAGGCCCCATGGTAGGAGCCCGGGGAGGCAATGGCAGCCTCTGCGGCCAGGCCTCGGGCTCTCCCCGGGGCTCTCTCGGGGCACGGGCAACATCTCTCGCCTAGAGCGTGCCCACGCCATCCCTTGAGCCCCGCGAGACACCTGCTTCCCGTGATAAGAGGCCCCCTGCCTCCGTGGAGCTTGGAACTCTGGGGCCGGGCTGCGGGTCACTGGGCTAAGTGGCTGGAAACGCGCAGACCCCTCTGTCCCGACCGCCCAACTGCGAAGGACAGGGGGGAGGCCCCCAGGCGATGGCTTTTCTTAGAGCCGCGACTGGCCGGTTTCGGGCCAAGACGCGGTACCCGGCAGGCTCAGGGCAGGCAGCCCCACCAGAAGCCTCCCTAGGGGCAACGGGGCCCACCCTGGACATATCAGGCTTGCTTTACAGGGTCCCTGGGGTCGTGTCCGTGGAACTGGGAGCTCTCCCCGCCACCCAGAGGTCCGTTCCTTTTCCCGTGGACCACACTTGCAAGCCGTCTCCCACCCCGCCAGAGGCAGAGTGCCAGGGAAGAGGTAGGGACTAGGGTCGGGAAGAGGGGCCTGCCAGGGTTCCGCGCCATGTGGGGCGGGCCCGGGGCGGCGGGACCCATGCCCAGGGACCGGGTCTCCCGGGGGGTCTTGGGCCTGAGACCTGCCTGGTGGGCTAATAGACTTTCTTGGCACAAAAAGCCCCACCGTGCCCCGAGGCGGCAAACTTGCACCGAGACGGTTCTACTCTCTAATGTCTGGGCTGAACTTTGTGAGAAGGGACTGTGTGGGATGCGACCTGGGTCCCACAGAGCTCCAACCCCCACTCCCCGTGAAGGGATCCGCGGCCTGTAGTCATTGGTGTGCGCAGAAGGCATTCACCTGCGGAGAACCTGGGCCCAGGTTAGCGGGACAAGGCCCCGCGGCAGGGCCTGGGGAGGCCACTGGAGCCACGGGGGCCAGGGCTGGGCATTTTCCCGGGTGCTCTCTCTGGTCGCAGGTGCCCTCTCTTGCCCGGGGAGGGCCCACGGCGTCCCTTCACCCCCGCAGGACGCCTGCATCCCGCCATAAGCGGCCCACCTCCTCCATGGAGCTGGGACACATGGGGCCTGGGTGCGAGCAACTGGCCTACGAGGCGGCAAACCCGCAGACCCCTCCGTCCCGTCCCCATCACTGCGAAGATCCCCCTGTTCTTCCATCCGTAAAGCGGTCCCCCTTTACAGATGGAAGAACAGGGGGGAGGTCCCCAGGAGATGGCTTTTCTCCGAGCCGCGGCTGGCTCGTTTCGGGCCTATACGTGGGCCGCGCATGCGCACTCAGGCTCCCAAGCACACACCTCCCTCGGCTCACCTAACCCACCCTTTAGAGGTCACAGCAGTTCCACAGGGTCCCTGGGCACCTGTCTGTGGACACAGGAGCCCTCCCTGCCACCTAGAGGACCACGCGATTTCCGCTGGGGAACACTGCCCAGAAGCACTCCTAGCCTCGCACAGACACTGTGCGCAGGATAGACTTGTGGACGAGAGGCCTGGGCGGGGAATTTTCCAGGGAACTCTCTAAAGGCCAGGTGCCCTCTGTCGCCCTGGGAGTGCCCACGCAGTCCCTTAACCCTGCAGGACACTATCATCCAGCAATAAGCAGCCCTCTGCCTCCACGGGGCTCGAACACCTGGGCCCGTTGTGAGAGCACCTGGCGTACGTGCAGGCAAACAAACAGACCCCTCTGGCCCGAACCCACCACTGCGAAGATCCCCCTTTTCTTCCATCTGTAAAGGGGTCCTCCTTGAGGAGTGGAGGAACATGGGGAGGCCCCCAGGAGATGGCTTTTCTCCGAGCCGCGGCTGGCAGGTTTCGGGCCTATACCTGGGCCGCACGTGCGCACTCAGGCTCCCCACCACAAGCCTCCCTCGGGTCACGGGACTCACCCTTGAGGTGTCTCCTGACCCACAATTGAGGGGTCACGTCACCCACCCCTGAGGGGTCACGTGACCCACCCCTGAGGGGTCTCGTGACCCACCCCTGAGGGGTCACGTGACCCACCCCTGAGGGGTCACGTGACCCACCCCTGAGGGGTCTCGTGACCCACCCTTGAGGGGTCACGTGACCCACCCTTGAGGGGTCTAGTGACCCACCCTTTTTGGGTCACGTGACCCGCCCTTGAGAGGTCTCGTGACCCACCCTTGAGGGGTTCCGTGACCCACCCTTGAGGGGTCTCGTGACCCATCCTTGGGAGGTCACCTGCCCCACCCTTGAGGGGTCACATGACCCACCTTGAGAGGTCACAGCAGTTTTACAGGGTCCCTGCGCACCTGTTCGGCAAAACAGAAGCCCTCCCTGCCACTCAGAGGACCGCACGATTTCCCACAGGCCACACTGCCTAGCAGCACCTTCAGCTCCGCACAGACAGTGTGCTAAGGACAGACTTGGGTACCGGGGGCGTGGGCGGGGGATTTCCCATGGAACTCTCTAAGGGCCCGGTGCCCTGTGTGGCCCGCGGAGTGCCCATGCGGTTCCTTGACCCCGCAGGACACTTGCATCCAGCAATAAGCAGCCCTCTGCCTCCACGGGGCTCAAACACCAGCGCCCGGTGTGCGGGCACCTGGCGTACGTGGAGGCAAACCCGCAGATCCCTCTGGCCCGAACCCACCACTGCGAAGATCACCCTTTCTTCCATCCGTAAAGGGGTCACGCTTGAGGAGTGGAAGAACATGGGGAGGCCCCCAGGAGATGGCTTTTCTCCGAGCCGCGGCTGGCTCGTTTCGGGCCTATACGTGGGCCGCGCGTGCGCACTCAGGCTCCCCACCACAAGCCTCCCTCGGGTCACGGGACTCACCCTTGAGGTGTCTCCTGACCCACCCTTGAGGGGTCACGTCACCCACCCCTGAGGGGTGACGTGAACCACCCCTGAGGGGTCTCGTGACCCACCCCAGAGGGGTCACGTGACCCACCCATGAGGGGTCTCGTGACCCGCCGCTGAGGGGTCATGTGACCCACCCTTGAGGGGTCTCGTGACCCACGCTTTTCGGGTCACGTGACCCGCCCTTTAGGGGTCCCGTGACCCACCCTTGAGGGGTCTCGTGACCCACCCTTGGGAAGCCCTCCCTGCCACTCAGAGGACCGCACGATTTCCCACAGGCCACACTGCCTAGCAGCACCTTCAGCTCCGCACAGACAGTGTGCTAAGGACAGACTTGGGTACCGGGGGCGTGGGCGGGGGATTTCCCATGGAACTCTCTAAGGGCCCGGTGCCCTGTGTGGCCCGCGGAGTGCCCATGCGGTTCCTTGACCCCGCAGGACACTTGCATCCAGCAATAAGCAGCCCTCTGCCTCCACGGGGCTCAAACACCAGCGCCCGGTGTGCGGGCACCTGGCGTACGTGGAGGCAAACCCGCAGATCCCTCTGGCCCGAACCCACCACTGCGAAGATCACCCTTTCTTCCATCCGTAAAGGGGTCACGCTTGAGGAGTGGAAGAACATGGGGAGGCCCCCAGGAGATGGCTTTTCTCCGAGCCGCGGCTGGCTCGTTTCGGGCCTATACGTGGGCCGCGCGTGCGCACTCAGGCTCCCCACCACAAGCCTCCCTCGGGTCACGGGACTCACCCTTGAGGTGTCTCCTGACCCACCCTTGAGGGGTCACGTCACCCACCCCTGAGGGGTGACGTGAACCACCCCTGAGGGGTCTCGTGACCCACCCCAGAGGGGTCACGTGACCCACCCATGAGGGGTCTCGTGACCCGCCGCTGAGGGGTCATGTGACCCACCCTTGAGGGGTCTCGTGACCCACGCTTTTCGGGTCACGTGACCCGCCCTTTAGGGGTCCCGTGACCCACCCTTGAGGGGTCTCGTGACCCACCCTTGGGAGGTCACCTGCTCCACCCTTGAGGGGTCACATGACGCACCTTGAGAGGTCACAGCAGATTTACAGGGTCCCTGCGCACCTGTTCTGGGAAACAGAAGCCCTCCCTGCCACTCAGAGGACCGCACGATTTCCCACAGGCCACACTGCCTAGCAGCACCTTCAGCCCCGCACAGACAGTGTGCTAAGGACAGACTTGGGTACCGGGGACATGGGCGGGGGAATTCCCATGGAACTCTCTAAGGGCCCGGTGCCCTGTGTGGCCCGGGGAGTGCCCATGCCGTTCCTTGACCCCGCAGGACACTTGCATCCAGCAATAAGCAGCCCTCTGCCTCCACGGGGCTCAAACACCTGCGCCCCGTGTGCGGGCACCTGGCGTACGTGGAGGCAAACCCACAGACCCCTCTGGCCCGAACCCACCACTGCGAAGATCACCCTTTCTTCCATCCGTAAAGGGGTCACGCTTGAGGAGTGGAAGAACATGGGGAGACCCCCAGGAGATGGCTTTTCTCCGAGCCTCGGCTGGCTCGTTTCGGGCCTATACCTGGGCCGCGCGTGCGCACTCAGGCTCCCCACCACAAGCCTCCCTTGGGTCACGGGACTCAACCTTGAGGTGTCTCCTGACCCACCCTTGAGGGGTCACGTCACCCACCCCTGAGGGGTCACGTGAACCACCCCTGAGGGATCTCGTGACCCACCCCTGAGGGGTCTCGTGACCCACCCCTGAGGGGTCACGTGACCCACCCCTGAGGGGTCTCGTGACCCACCCCTGAGGGGTCACGTGACCCACCCTTGAGGGGTCTCGTGACCCAAGCTTTTCGGGTCACGTGACCCGCCCTTTAGGGGTCTCGTGACCCACCCTTGAGGGGTCCCGTGACCCACCCTTGAGGGGTCTCGTGACCCACCCTTGGGAGGTCACCTGCTCCACCCTTGAGGGGTCACATGACGCACCTTGAGAGGTCACAGCAGTTTTATAGGGTCCCTGCGCACCTGTTCGGGGAAACAGAAGCCCTCCCTGCCACTCAGAGGACCGCACGATTTCCCACAGGCCACACTGCCTAGCAGCACCTTCAGCCCCGCACAGACAGTGTGCTAAGGACAGACTTGGGTACCGGGGTCATGGGCGGGGGAATTCCCATGGAACTCTCTAAGGGCCCGGCGCCCTGTGTGGCCCGGGGAGTGCCCATGCCGTTCCTTGACCCCGCAGGACACTTGCATCCAGCAATAAGCAGCCCTCTGCCTCCACGGGGCTCAAACACCTGCGCCCGGTGTGCGGGCACCTGGCGTACGTGGAGGCAAACCCGCAGACCCCTCTGGCCCGAACCCACCACTGCGAAGATCACCCTTTCTTCCATCCGTAAAGGGGTCACGCTTGAGGAGTGGAAGAACATGGGGAGGCCCCCAGGAGATGGCTTTTCTCCGAGCCGCGGCTGGCTCGTTTCGGGCCTATACGTGGGCCGCGCATGCGCACTCAGGCTCCCAAGCACACACCTCCCTCGGCTCACCTAACCCACCCTTTAGAGGTCACAGCAGTTCCACAGGGTCCCTGGGCACCTGTCTGTGGACACAGGAGCCCTCCCTGCCACCTAGAGGACCACGCGATTTCCGCTGGGGAACACTGCCCAGAAGCACTCCTAGCCTCGCACAGACACTGTGCGCAGGATAGACTTGTGGACGAGAGGCCTGGGCGGGGAATTTTCCAGGGAACTCTCTAAAGGCCAGGTGCCCTCTGTCGCCCTGGGAGTGCCCACGCCGTCCCTTAACCCTGCAGGACACTATCATCCAGCAATAAGCAGCCCTCTGCCTCCACGGGGCTCGAACACCTGGGCCCGTTGTGAGAGCACCTGGCGTACGTGCAGGCAAACCCACAGACCCTTCTGGCCCGAACCCACCACTGTGAAGATCCCCCTTTTCTTCCATCTGTAAAGGGGTCCTCCTTGAGGAGTGGAGGAACATGGGGAGGCCCCCAGGAGATGGCTTTTCTCCGAGCCGCGGCTGGCAGGTTTCGGGCCTATACCTGGGCCGCGCGTGCGCACTCAGGCTCCCCACCAAAAGCCTCCCTCGGGTGACGGGACTCACCCTTGAGGTGTCTGCTGACCCACCCTTGAGGGGTCACGTCACCCACACCTGAGGGGTCACGTGACCCACCCCTGAGGGGTCACGTGACCCACCACTGAGGGGTCACGTGACCCACCCCTGAGGGGTCTCGTGACCCACCCCTGAGGGGTCACGTGACCCACCCTTGAGGGGTCTAGTGACCCACTCTTTTCGGGTCATGTGACCCACCCTTGAGGGGTCTCGTGACCCACGCTCTTCGGGTCACGTGACCCGCCCTTTAGGGTCTCGTGACCCACCCTTGAGGGGTCCCCTGACCCACCCTTGAGGGGTCTCGTGACCCACCCTTGGGAGGTCACCTGCTCCACCCTTGAGGGGTCACATGACGCACCTTGAGAGGTCCGGGCAGTTTTAAAGGGTCCCTGCGCACCTGTTCGGGGAAACAGAAGCCCTCCCTGCCACTCAGAGGACCGCACGATTTCCCACAGGCCACACTGCCTAGCAGAACCTTCAGCCCCGCACAGACAGTGTGCTAAGGACAGACTTGGGTACCGGGGACATGGGCGGGGGAATTCCCATGGAACTCTCTAAGGGCCCGGTGCCCTGTGTGGCCCGGGGAGTGCCCATGCCGTTCCTTGACCCCGCAGGACACTTGCATCCAGCAATAAGCAGCCCTCTGCCTCCACGGGGCTCAAACACCTGCGCCCGGTGTGCGGGCACCTGGCGTACGTGGAGGCAAACCCGCAGACCCCTCTGGCCCGAACCCACCACTGCGAAGATCACCCTTTCTTCCATCCGTAAAGGGGTCACGCTTGAGGAGTGGAAGAACATGGGGAGGCCCCCAGGAGATGGCTTTTCTCCGAGCCGCGGCTGGCTCGTTTCGGGCCTATACGTGGGCCGCGCATGTGCACTCAGGCTCCCAAGCACACACCTCCCTCGGCTCACCTAACCCACCCTTTAGATGTCACAGCAGTTCCACAGGGTCGCTGGGCACCTGTCTGTGGACACAGGAGCCCTCCCTGCCACCTAGAGGACCACGTGATTTCCGCTGGGGAACACTGCCCAGAAGCACTCCTAGCCTCGCACAGACACTGTGCGCAGGATAGACTTGTGGACGAGAGGCCTGGGCGGGGAATTTTCCAGGGAACTCTCTAAAGGCCAGGTGCCCTCTGTCGCCCTGGGAGTGCCCACGCCGTCCCTTAACCCTGCAGGACACTATCATCCAGCAATAAGCAGCCCTCTGCCTCCACGGGGCTCGAACACCTGGGCCCGTTGTGAGAGCACCTGGCGTACGTGCAGGCAAACACACAGACCCCTCTGGCCCGAACCCACCACTGCGAAGATCCCCCTTTTCTTCCATCTGTAAAGGGGTCCTCCTTGAGGAGTGGAGGAACATGGGGAGGCCCCCAGGAGATGTCTTTTCTCCGAGCCGCGGCTGGCAGGTTTTGCGCCTATACCTGGGCCGCGCGTGCGCACTCAGGCTCCCCACCACAAGCCTCACTCGGGTCACGGGACTCACCCTTGAGGTGTCTCCTGACCCACCCTTGAGGAGTCACGCCACCCACCCCTGAGGGGTCACGTGACCCACCCCTGAGGGGTCTCGTGACCCACCCCTGAGGCGTCACGTGACCCACCCCAGAGGGGTCACGTGACCCACCCCTGAGGGGTCTCGTGACCCACCCCTGAGGGGTCTCGTGACCCACCCCTGAGGGGTCACGTGACCCACCCTTGAGGGGTCTCGTGACCCACGCTTTTCGGGTCACGTGACCCGCCCTTTAGGGGTCTGGTGACCCACCCTTGAGGGGTCCCGTGACCCACCCTTGAGGGGTCTCGTGACCCACCCTTGGGAGGTCACCTGCCGCACCCTTGAGGGGTCACATGACTCAGCTTGAGAGGTCACAGCAGTTTTACAGGGTCCCTGCGCACCTGTTCGGGGAAACAGAAGCCCTCCCTGCCACTCAGAGGACCGCACGATTTCCCACAGGCCACACTGCCTAGCAGCACCTTCAGCCCAGCACAGACAGTGTGCTAAGGACAGACTTGGGTACCGGGGACATGGGCGGGGGAATTCCCATGGAACTCTCTAAGGGCCCGGTGCGCTGTGTGGCCCGGGGAGTGCCCATGCCGTTCCTTGACCCCGCAGGACACTTGCATCCAGCAATAAGCAGCCCTCTGCCTCCACGGGGCTCAAACACCTGCGCCCGGTGTGCGGGCACCTGGCGTACGTGGAGGCAAACCCGCAGACCCCTCTGGCCCGAACCCACCACTGCGAAGATCACCCTTTCTTCCATCCGTAAAGGGGTAACGCTTGAGGAGTGGAAGAACATGGGGAGGCCCCCAGGAGATGGCTTTTCTCCGAGCCGAGGCTGGCTCGTTTCGGGCCTATACGTGGGCCGCGCATGCGCACTCAGGCTCCCTAGCACACACCTCCCTCGGCTCACCTAACCCACCCTTTAGAGGTCACAGCAGTTCCACAGGGTCCCTGGGCACCTGTCTGTGGACACAGGAGCCCTCCCTGCCACCTAGAGGACCACGCGATTTCCGCTGGGGAACACTGCCCAGAAGCACTCCTAGCCTCGCACAGACACTGTGCGCAGGATAGACTTGTGGACGAGAGGCCTGGGCGGGGAATTTTCCAGGGAACTCTCTAAAGGCCAGGTGCCCTCTGTCGCCCTGGGAGTGCCCACGCCGTCCCTTAACCCTGCAGGACACTATCATCCAGCAATAAGCAGCCCTCTGCCTCCACGGGGCTCTAACACCTGGGCCCGTTGTGAGAGCACCTGGCGTACGTGCATGCAAACCCACAGACCCCTCTGGCCCGAACCCACCACTGCGAAGATCCCCCTTTTCTTCCATCTGTAAAGGGGTCCTCCTTGAGGAGTGGAGGAACATGGGGAGGCCCCCAGGAGATGGCTTTTCTCCCAGCCGCGGCTGGCAGGTTTCGGGCCTATACCTGGGCCGCGCGTGCGCACTCAGGCTCCCCACCACAAGCCTCCCTCGGGTCACGGGACTCACCCTTGAGGTGTCTCCTGACCCACCCTTGAGGGGTCACGTCACCCACCCCTGAGGGGTCACGTGACCCACCCCTGAGGGGTCTCGTGACCCACCCCTGAGTGGTCACGTGACCCACCACAGAGGCGTCACGTGACCCACCCCTGAGTGGTCTCGTGACCCACCCCTGAGGGGTCACGTGACCCACCCTTGAGGGGTCTCGTGACCCACGCTTTTCGGGTCACGTGACCCGCCCTTTAGGGGTCTCGTGACCCACCCTTGAGGGGTCCCGTGACCCACCCTTGAGGGGTCTCGTGACCCACCCTTGGGAGGTCACCTGCCCCACCCTTGAGGGGTCACATGACCCACCTTGAGAGGTCACAGCAGTTTTACAGGGTCCCTGCGCACCTGTTCGGCGAAACAGAAGCCCTCCCTGCCACTCAGAGGACCGCACGATTTCCCACAGGCCACACTGCCTAGCAGCACCTTCAGCCCCGCACAGACAGTGTGCTAAGGACAGAGTTGGGTACCGGGGGCGTGGGCGGGGGATTTCCCATGGAACTCTCTAAGGGCCCGGTGCCCTGTGTGGCCCGGGGAGTGCCCATGCCGTTCCTTGACCCCGCAGGACACTTGCATCCAGCAATAAGCAGCCCTCTGCCTCCACGGGGCTCAAACACCTGCGCCCGGTGTGCGGGCACCTGGCGTATGTGGAGGCAAACCCGCAGACCCCTCTGGCCCGAACCCACCACTGCGAAGATCACCCTTTCTTCCATCCGTAAAGTGGTCACGCTTGAGGAGTGGAAGAACATGGGGAGGCCCCCAGGAGATGGCTTTTCCCCGAGCCGCGGCTGGCTCGTTTCGGGCCTATACGTGGGCCGCGCATGCGCACTCAGGCTCCCAAGCACACACCTCCCTCGGCTCAACTAACCCACCCTTTAGAGGTCACAGCAGTTCCACAGGGTCCCTGGGCACCTGTCTGTGGACACAGGAGCCCTCCCTGCCACCTAGAGGACCACGCGTTTTCCGCTGGGGAACACTGCCCAGAAGCACTCCTAGCCTCGCACAGACACTCTGCGCAGGATAGACTTGTGGACGAGAGGCCTGGGTGGGGAATTTTCCAGGGAAATCTCTAAAGGCCAGGTGCCCTCTGTCCCCCTGGGAGTGCCCACGCCGTCCCTTAACCCTGCAGGACACTATCATCCAGCAATAAGCAGCCCTCTGCCTCCACGGGGCTCGAACACCTGGGCCCGTTGTGAGAGCACCTGGCGTACGTGCAGGCAAACCCACAGACCCCTCTGGCCCGAACCCACCACTGCGAAGATCCCCCTTTTCTTCCATCTGTAAAGGGGTCCTCCTTGAGGAGTGGAGGAACATGGGGAGGCCCCCAGGAGATGGCTTTTCTCTGAGCCGCGGCTGGCTGGTTTCGGGCCTATACGTGGGCCGCGCGTGCCCACTCAGTCTCCCCACCACAAGCCTCCCTCGGGTCACGGGACTCACCCTTGAGGTGTCTCCTGACCCACCCTTGAGGGGTCACATGACCCACCCTTGACGGGTCACGTGACCCACCCCAGAGGGGTCACGTGACCCACCCCTGAGGGGTCTCGTGACCCGCCCCTGAGGGGTCATGTGACCCGCCCTTTAGGGGTCTCGTGACCCACCCTTGAGGGGTCTCGTGACCCACCCTTGAGGGGTCTCGTGACCCACCCTTGGGAGGTCACCTGCTCCACACTTGAGGGGTCACATCACGCACCTGAGAGGTCACAGCAGTTTTACAGGGTCCCTGCGCACCTGTTCGGGGAAACAGAAGCCCTCCCCGCCACTCAGAGGACCGCACGATTTCCCACAGGCCACACTGCCTAGCAGCACCTTCAGCCCCGCACAGACAGTGTGCTAAGGACAGACTTGGGTACCGGGGACATGGGCGGGAGAATTCCCATGGAACTCTCTAAGGGCCCGGTGCCCTGTGTGGCCCGGGGAGTGCCCATGCCGTTCCTTGACCCCGCAGGACACTTGCATCCAGCAATAAGCAGCCCTCTGCCTCCACGGGGCTCGAACACCTGGGCCCGTTGTGAGAGCACCTGGCGTACGTGCAGGCAAACCCACAGACCCCTCTGGCCCGAACCCACCACTGCGAAGATCCCCCTTTTCTTCCATCTGTAAAGGGGTCCTCCCTGAGGAGTGGAGGAACATGGGGAGGCCCCCAGGAGATGGCTTTTCTCTGAGCCGCGGCTGGCTGGTTTCGGGCCTATACGTGGGCCGCGCGTGCGCACTCAGGCTCCCCACCACAAGCCTCCCTCGGGTCACGGGACTCACCCTTGAGGTGTCTCCTGACCCACCCTTGAGGGGTCACGTGACCCACCCCTGAGGGGTCTCGTGACCCGCCCCTGAGGGGTCATGTGACCCAACCTTGAGGGGTCTCGTGCCCACGCTTTTCGGGTCACGTGACCCGCCCTTTAGGGGTCTCGTGACCCACCCTTGAGGGGTCCCGTGACCCACCCTTGGGAGTTCACCTGCTCCACCCTTGAGGGGTCACATGACGCACCTTGAGAGGTCACAGCAGTTTTACAGGGTCCCTGCGCACCTGTTCGGGGAAACAGAAGCCCTCCCTGCCACTCAGAGGACCGCACGATTTCCCACAGGCCACACTGCCTAGCAGCACCTTCAGCCCCGCACAGACAGTGTGCTAAGGACAGACTTGGGTACCGGGGACATGGGCGGGGGAATTCCCATGGAACTCTCTAAGGGCCCGGTGCCCTGTGTGGCCCGGGGAGTGCCCATGCCGTTCCTTGACCCCGCAGGACACTTGCATCCAGCAATAAGCAGCCCTCTGCCTCCACGGGGCTCAAACACCTGCGCCCGGTGTGCGGGCACCTGGCGTACGTGGAGGCAAACCCGCAGACCCCTCTGGCCCGAACCCACCACTGCGAAGATCACCCTTTCTTCCATCCGTAAAGGGGTCACGCTTGAGGAGTGGAAGAACATGGGGAGGCCCCCAGGAGATGGCTTTTCTCCGAGCCGCAGCTGGCTCGTTTCGGGCCTATACGTGGGCCGCGCATGCGCACTCAGGCTCCCTAGCACACACCTCCCTCGGCTCACCTAACCCACCCTTTAGATGTCACAGCAGTTCCACAGGGTCCCTGGGCACCTGTCTGTGGACACAGGAGCCCTCCCTGCCACCTAGAGGACCACGCGATTTCCGCTGGGGAACACTGCCCAGAAGCACTCCTAGCCTCGCACAGACACTGTGCGCAGGATAGACTTGTGGACGAGAGGCCTGGGCGGGGAATTTTCCAGGGAACTCTCTAAAGGCCAGGTGCCCTCTGTCGCCCTGGGAGTGCCCACGCCGTCCCTTAACCCTGCAGGACACTATCATCCAGCAATAAGCAGCCCTCTGCCTCCACGGGGCTCGAACACCTGGGCCCGTTGTGAGAGCACCTGGCGTACGTGCAGGCAAACCCACAGACCCCTCTGGCCCGAACCCACCACTGCGAAGATCCCCCTTTTCTTCCATCTGTAAAGGGTTCCTCCTTGAGGAGTGGAGGAACATGGGGAGGCCCCCAGGAGATGTCTTTTCTCCGAGCCGCGGCTGGCAGGTTTTGCGCCTATACCTGGGCCGCGCGTGCGCACTCAGGCTCCCCACCACAAGCCTCACTCGGGTCACGGGACTCACCCTTGAGGTGTCTCCTGACCCACCCTTGAGGAGTCAC
The DNA here is from genome assembly GCF_022682495.2 of Desmodus rotundus. Taxonomy (NCBI): domain Eukaryota; kingdom Metazoa; phylum Chordata; class Mammalia; order Chiroptera; family Phyllostomidae; genus Desmodus; species Desmodus rotundus. Next base: position 982,887 of record NW_026527225.1, on the reverse strand, counting down.
GTCACCCACCCCTGAGGGGTCACGTGACCCACCCCTGAGGGGTCTCGTGACCCACCCCTGAGGCGTCACGTGACCCACCCCAGAGGGGTCACGTGACCCACCCCTGAGGGGTCTCGTGACCCACCCCTGAGGGGTCACGTGACCCACCCCTGAGGGGTCCCGTGACCCACCCCTGAGGCGTCACGTGACCCACCCCAGAGGGGTCACGTGACCCACCCCTGAGGGGTCTCGTGACCCACCCCTGAGGGGTCACGTGACCCACCCTTGAGGGGTCTCGTGACCCACGCTTTTCGGGTCAAGTGACCCGCCCTTTAGGGGTCTGGTGACCCACCCTTGAGGGGTCCCGTGACCCACCCTTGAGTGGTCTCGTGACCCACCCTTGGGAGGTCACCTGCCGCACCCTTGAGGGGTCACATGACTCAGCTTGAGAGGTCACAGCAGTTTTACAGGGTCCCTGCGCACCTGTTCGGGGAAACAGAAGCCCTCCCTGCCACTCAGAGGACCGCACGATTTCCCACAGGCCACACTGCCTAGCAGCACCTTCAGCCCAGCACAGACAGTGTGCTAAGGACAGAGTTGGGTACCGGGGACATGGGCGGGGGAATTCCCATGGAACTCTCTAAGGGCCCGGTGCCCTGTGTGGCCCGGGGAGTGCCCATGCCGTTCCTTGACCCCGCAGGACACTTGCATCCAGCAATAAGCAGCCCTCTGCCTCCACGGGGCTCAAACACCTGCGCCCGGTGTGCGGGCACCTGGCGTACGTGGAGGCAAACCCGCAGACCCCTCTGGCCCGAACCCACCACTGCGAAGATCACCCTTTCTTCCATCCGTAAAGGGGTCACGCTTGAGGAGTGGAAGAACATGGGGAGGCCCCCAGGAGATGGCTTTTCTCCGAGCCGAGGCTGGCTCGTTTCGGGCCATTACGTGGGCCGCGCATGCGCACTCAGGCTCCCTAGCACACACCTCCCTCGGCTCACCTAACCCACCCTTTAGAGGTCACAGCAGTTCCACAGGGTCCCTGGGCACCTGTCTGTGGACACAGGAGCCCTCCCTGCCACCTAGAGGACCACGCGATTTCCGCTGGGGAACACTGCCCAGAAGCACTCCTAGCCTCGCACAGACACTGTGCGCAGGATAGACTTGTGGACGAGAGGCCTGGGCGGGGAATTTTCCAGGGAACTCTCTAAAGGCCAGGTGCCCTCTGTCGCCCTGGGAGTGCCCACGCCGTCCCTTAACCCTGCAGGACACTATCATCCAGCAATAAGCAGCCCTCTGCCTCCACGGGGCTCGAACACCTGGGCCCGTTGTGAGAGCACCTGGCGTACGTGCATGCAAACCCACAGACCCCTCTGGCCCGAACCCACCACTGCGAAGATCCCCCTTTTCTTCCATCTGTAAAGGGGTCCTCCTTGAGGAGTGGAGGAGATGGCTTTTCTCCGAGCCGCGGCTGGCTGGTTTCGGGCCTATACGTGGGCCGCGCGTGCGCACTCAGGCTCCCCACCACAAGCCTCCCTCGGGTCACGGGACTCACCCTTGAGGTGTCTCCTGACCCACCCTTGAGGGGTCACGTGACCCACCCCTGAGGGGTCACGTGACCCACCCAGAGGGGTCACGTGACCCACCCCTGAGGGGTCACATGACCCACCCCAGAGGGGTCACGTGACCCACCCCTGAGGGGTCTCGTGACCCGCCCCTGAGGGGTCATGTGACTCACCCTTGAGGGGTCTCGTGACCCGCGCTTTTCGGGTCACGTGACCCGCCCTTTAGGGGTCTCGTGACCCACCCTTGAGGGATCTCGTGACCCACCCTTGAGGGGTCTCGTGACCCACCCTTCGGAGGTCACCTGCTCCACACTTGAGGGGTCACATGACGCACCTTGAGAGGTCACAGCAGTTTTACAGGGTCCCTGCGCACCTGTTCGGGGAAACAGAAGCCCTCCCTGCCACTCAGAGGACCGCACGATTTCCCACAGGCCACACTGCCTAGCAGCACCTTCAGCCCCGCACAGACAGTGTGCTAAGGACAGACTTGGGTACCGGGGACATGGGAGGGAGAATTCCCATGGAACTCTCTAAGGGCCCGGTGCCCTGTGTGGCCCGGGGAGTGCCCATGCCGTTCCTTGACCCCGCAGGACACTTGCATCCAGCAATAAGCAGCCCTCTGCCTCCACGGGGCTCGAACACCTGGGCCCGTTGTGAGAGCACCTGGCGTACGTGCAGGCAAACCCACCGACCCCTCTGGCCCGAACCCACACTGCGAAGATCCCCCTTTTCTTCCATCTGTAAAGGGGTCCTCCTTGAGGAGTGGAGGAACATGGGGAGGCCCCCAGGAGATGGCTTTTCTCTGAGCCGCGGCTGGCTGGTTTCGGGCCTATACGTGGGCCGCGCGTGCGCACTCAGGCTCCCCACCACAAGCCTCCCTCGGGTCACGGGACTCACCCTTGAGGTGTCTCCTGACCCACCCTTGAGGGGTCACGTGACCGACCCCTGAGGGGTAACGTGACCCACCCCAGAGGGGTCACGTGACCCACCCCTGAGGGGTCACGTGACCCACCCCAGAGGGGTCACGTGACCCACCCCTGAGGGGTCTCGTGACCTGCCCCTGAGGGGTCATGTGACCCAACCTTGAGGGGTCTCGTGACCCACGCTTTTCAGGTCTCGTGACCCACCCTTGAGGGGTCCCGTGACCCACCCTTGGGAGGTCACCTGCTCCACCCTTGAGAGGTCACATGACGCACCTTGAGAGGTCACAGCAGTTTTACAGGGTCCCTGCGCACCTGTTCGGGGAAACAGAAGCCCTCCCTGCCACTCAGAGGACCGCACGATTTCCCACAGGCCACACTGCCTAGCAGCACCTTCAGCCCCGCACAGACAGTGTGCTAAGGACAGACTTGGGTACCGGGGACATGGGCGGGGGAATTCCCATGGAACTCTCTAAGGGCCCGGTGCCCTGTGTGGCCCAGGGAGTGCCCATGCCGTTCCTTGACCCCGCAGGACACTTGCATCCAGCAATAAGCAGCCCTCTGCCTCCACGGGCCTCAAACACCTGCGCCCGGTGTGCGGGCACCTGGCGTACGTGGAGGCAAACCCGCAGACCCCTCTGGCCCGAACCCACCACTGCGAAGATCACCCTTTCTTCCATCCGTAAAGGGGTCACGCTTGAGGAGTGGAAGAACATGGGGAGGCCCCCAGGAGATGGCTTTTCTCCGAGCCGCGGCTGGCTCGTTTCGGGCCTATACGTGGGCCGCGCGTGTGCACTCAGGCTCCCCACCACAAGCCTCCCTCGGGTCACGGGACTCACCCTTGAGGTGTCTCCTGACCCACCCTTGAAGGGTCACGTGACCCACCCTTGAGGGGTCTCGTGACCCACCCCTGAGAGGTCACGTGACCCACCCCAGAGGGGTCACGTTTCCCACCCCTGAGGGGTCTCGTGACCCGCCCCTGAGGGGTCATGTGACCCACCCTTGAGGGGTCTCGTGACCCACGCTTTTCGGGTCACGTGACCCGCCGTTTAGGGGTCTCGTGACCCACCCTTGAGGGGTCATGTGACCCACCCTTGAGGGGTCTCGTGACCCACGCTTTTCGGGTCACGTGACCCGCCCTTTAGGGGTCCCGTGACCCACCCTTGGGAGTTCAACTGCTCCACCCTTGAGGGGTCACATGACGCACCTTGAGAGGTCACAGCAGTTTTACAGGGTCCCTGCGCACCTGTTCGGGGAAACAGAAGCCCTCCCTGCCACTCAGAGGACCGCACGATTTCCCACAGGCCACACTGCCTAGCAGCACCTTCAGCCCCGCACAGACAGTGTGCTAAGGACAGACTTGGGTACCGGGGACATGGGCGGGGGAATTCCCATGGAACTCTCTAAGGGCCCGGTGCCCTGTGTGGCCCGGGGAGTGCCCATGCCGTTCCTTGACCCCGCAGGACACTTGCATCCAGCAATAAGCAGCCCTCTGCCTCCACGGGGCTCAAACACCTGCGCCCGGTGTGCGGGCACCTGGCGTACGTGGAGGCAAACCCGCAGACCCCTCTGGCCCGAACCCACCACTGCGAAGATCACCCTTTCTTCCATCCGTAAAGGGGTCACGCTTGAGGAGTGGAAGAACATGGGGAGGCCCCCAGGAGATGGCTTTTCTCCGAGCCGCGGCTGGCTCGTTTCGGGCCTATACGTGGGCCGCGCATGCGCACTCAGGCTCCCAAGCACACACCTCCCTCGGCTCACCTAACCCACCCTTTAGAGGTCACAGCAGTTCCACAGGGTCCCTGGGCACCTGTCTGTGGACACAGGAGCCCTCCCTGCCACCTAGAGGACCACGCGATTTCCGCTGGGGAACACTGCCCAGAAGCACTCCTAGCCTCGCACAGACACTGTGCGCAGGATAGACTTGTGGACGAGAGGCCTGGGTGGGGAATTTTCCAGGGAACTCTCTAAAGGCCAGGTGCCCTCTGTCGCCCTGGGAGTGCCCACGCCGTCCCTTAACCCTGCAGGACACTATCATCCAGCAATAAGCAGCCCTCTGCCTCCACGGGGCTCGAACACCTGGGCCCGTTGTGAGAGCACCTGGCGTACGTGCAGGCAAACCCACAGACCCCTCTGGCCCGAACCCACCACTGCGAAGATCCCCCTTTTCTTCCATCTGTAAAGGGGTCCTCCTTGAGGAGTGGAGGAGATGGCTTTTCTCCGAGCCGCGGCTGGCTGGTTTCGGGCCTATACGTGGGCCGCGCGTGCGCACTCAGGCTCCCCACCACAAGCCTCCCTCGGGTCACGGGACTCACCCTTGAGGTGTCTCCTGACCCACCCTTGAGGAGTCACGTCACCCACCCTTGAGGGGTCACGTGACCCACCCCTGAGGGGTCATGTGACTCACCCTTGAGGGGTCTCGTGACCCACGCTTTTCGGGTCACGTGACCCGCCCTTTAGGGGTCTCGTGACCCACCCTTGAGGGATCTCGTGACCCACCCTTGAGGGGTCTCGTGACCCACCCTTCGGAGGTCACCTGCTCCACACTTGAGGGGTCACATGACGCACCTTGAGAGGTCACAGCAGTTTTACAGGGTCCCTGCGCACCTGTTCGGGGAAACAGAAGCCCTCCCTGCCACTCAGAGGACCGCACGATTTCCCACAGGCCACACTGCCTAGCAGCACCTTCAGCCCCGCACAGACAGTGTGCTAAGGACAGACTTGGGTACCGGGGACATGGGCGGGAGAATTCCCATGGAACTCTCTAAGGGCCCGGTGCCCTGTGTGGCCCGGGGAGTGCCCATGCCGTTCCTTGACCCCGCAGGACACTTGCATCCAGCAATAAGCAGCCCTCTGCCTCCACGGGGCTCGAACACCTGGGCCCGTTGTGAGAGCACCTGGCGTACGTGCAGGCAAACCCACCGACCCCTCTGGCCCGAACCCACCACTGCGAAGATCACCCTTTCTTCCATCCGTAAAGGGGTCACGCTTGAGGAGTGGAAGAACATGGGGAGGCCCCCAGGAGATGGCTTTTCTCCGAGCCGCGGCTGGCTCGTTTCGGGCCTATACGTGGGCCGCGCATGCGCACTCAGGCTCCCAAGCACACACCTCCCTCGGCTCACCTAACCCACCCTTTAGATGTCACAGCAGTTCCACAGGGTCCCTGGGCACCTGTCTGTGGACACAGGAGCCCTCCCTGCCACCTAGAGGACCACGCGATTTCCGCTGGGGAACACTGCCCAGAAGCACTCCTAGCCTCGCACAGACACTGTGCGCAGGATAGACTTGTGGACGAGAGGCCTGGGCGGGGAATTTTCCAGGGAACTCTCTAAAGGCCAGGTGCCCTCTGTCGCCCTGGGAGTGCCCACGCCGTCCCTTAACCCTGCAGGACACTATCATCCAGCAATAAGCAGCCCTCTGCCTCCACGGGGCTCGAACACCTGGGCCCGTTGTGAGAGCACCTGGCGTACGTGCAGGCAAACCCACAGACCCCTCTGGCCCGAACCCACCACTGCGAAGATCCCCCTTTTCTTCCATCTGTAAAGGGTTCCTCCTTGAGGAGTGGAGGAACATGGGGAGGCCCCCAGGAGATGTCTTTTCTCCGAGCCGCGGCTGGCAGGTTTTGCGCCTATACCTGGGCCGCGCGTGCGCACTCAGGCTCCCCACCACAAGCCTCACTCGGGTCACGGGACTCACCCTTGAGGTGTCTCCTGACCCACCCTTGAGGAGTCACGTCACCCACCCCTGAGGGGTCACGTGACCCACCCCTGAGGGGTCTCGTGACCCACCCCTGAGGCGTCACGTGACCCACCCCAGAGGGGTCACGTGACCCACCCCTGAGGGGTCTCGTGACCCACCCCTGAGGGGTCACGTGACCCACCCCTGAGGGGTCCCGTGACCCACCCCTGAGGCGTCACGTGACCCACCCCAGAGGGGTCACGTGACCCACCCCTGAGGGGTCTCGTGACCCACCCCTGAGGGGTCTCGTGACCCACCCCTGAGCGGTCACGTGACCCACCCTTGAGGGGTCTCGTGACCCACGCTTTTCGGGTCACGTGACCCGCCCTTTAGGGGTCTCGTGACCCACCCTTGAGGGGTCCCGTGACCCACCCTTGAGGGGTCTCGTGACCCACCCTTGGGAGGTCACCTGCCCCACCCTTGAGGGGTCACATGACCCACCTTGAGAGGTTACAGCAGTTTTACAGGGTCCCTGCCCACCTGTTCGGCGAAACAGAAGCCCTCCCTGCCACTCAGAGGACCGCACGATTTCCCACAGGCCACACTGCCTAGCAGCACCTTCAGCCCCGCACAGACAGTGTGCTAAGGACAGAGTTGGGTACCGGGGGCGTGGGCGGGGGATTTCCCATGGAACTCTCTAAGGGCCCGGTGCCCTGTGTGGCCCGGGGAGTGCCCATGCCGTTCCTTGACCCCGCAGGACACTTGCATCCAGCAATAAGCAGCCCTCTGCCTCCACGGGGCTCAAACACCTGCGCCCGGTGTGCGGGCACCTGGCGTACGTGGAGGCAAACCCGCACACCCCTCTGGCCCGAACCCACCACTGCGAAGATCACCCTTTCTTCCATCCGTAAAGTGGTCACGCTTGAGGAGTGGAAGAACATGGGGAGGCCCCCAGGAGATGGCTTTTCTCCGAGCCGCGGCTGGCTCGTTTCGGGCCTATTCGTGGGCCGCGCATGCGCACTCAGGCTCCCAAGCACACACCTCCCTCGGCTCACCTAACCCACCCTTTAGAGGTCACAGCAGTTCCACAGGGTCCCTGGGCACCTGTCTGTGGACACAGGAGCCCTCCCTGCCACCTAGAGGACCACGCGATTTCCGCTGGGGAACACTGCCCAGAAGCACTCCTAGCCTCGCACAGACACTCTGCGCAGGATAGACTTGTGGACGAGAGGCCTGGGTGGGGAATTTTCCAGGGAAATCTCTAAAGGCCAGGTGCCCTCTGTCGCCCTGGGAGTGCCCACGCCGTCCCTTAACCCTGCAGGACACTATCATCCAGCAATAAGCAGCCCTCTGCCTCCACGGGGCTCGAACACCTGGGCCCGTTGTGAGAGCACCTGGCGTACGTGCAGGCAAACCCACAGACCCCTCTGGCCCGAACCCACCACTGCGAAGATCCCCCTTTTCTTCCATCTGTAAAGGGGTCCTCCTTGAGGAGTGGAGGAACATGGGGAGGCCCCCAGGAGATGGCTTTTCTCTGAGCCGCGGCTGGCTGGTTTCAGGCCTATACGTGGGCCGCGCGTGCGCACTCAGGCTCCCCACCACAAGCCTCCCTCGGGTCACGGGACTCACCCTTGAGGTGTCTCCTGACCCACCCTTGAGGGGTCACATGACCCACCCTTGACGGGTCACGTGACCCACCCCAGAGGGGTCACGTGACCCACCCCTGAGGGGTCTCCTGACCCGCCCCTGAGGGGTCATGTGACCCGCCCTTTAGGGGTCTCGTGACCCACCCTTGAGGGGTCTCGTGACCCACCCTTGAGGGGTCTCGTGACCCACCCTTGGGAGGTCACCTGCTCCACACTTGAGGGGTCACATGACGCACCTTGAGAGGTCACAGCAGTTTTACAGGGTCCCTGCGCACCTGTTCGGGGAAACAGAAGCCCTCCCCGCCACTCAGAGGACCGCACGATTTCCCACAGGCCACACTGCCTAGCAGCACCTTCAGCCCCGCACAGACAGTGTGCTAAGGACAGACTTGAGTACCGGGGACATGGGCGGGGGAATTCCCATGGAACTCTCTAAGGGCCCGGTGCCCTGTGTGGCCCGGGGAGTGCCCATGCCGTTCCTTGACCCCGCAGGACACTTGCATCCAGCAATAAGCAGCCCTCTGCCTCCACGGGGCTCAAACACCTGCGCCCGGTGTGCGGGCACCTGGCGTACGTGGAGGCAAACACGCAGACCCCTCTGGCCCGAACCCACCACTGCGAAGATCACCCTTTCTTCCATCCGTAAAGGGGTCACGCTTGAGGAGTGGAAGAACATGGGGAGGCCCCCAGGAGATGGCTTTTCTCCGAGCCGCGGCTGGCTCGTTTCGGGCCTATACGTGGGCCGCGCATGCGCACTCAGGCTCCCAAGCACACACCTCCCTCGGCTCACCTAACCCACCCTTTAGAGGTCACAGCAGTTCCACAGGGTCCCTGGGCACCTGTCTGTGGACACAGGAGCCCTCCCTGCCACCTAGAGGACCACGCGATTTCCGCTGGGGAACACTGCCCAGAAGCACTCCTAGCCTCGCACAGACACTGTGCGCAGGATAGACTTGTGGACGAGAGGCCTGGGTGGGGAATTTTCCAGGGAACTCTCTAAAGGCCAGGTGCCCTCTGTCGCCCTGGGAGTGCCCACGCCGTCCCTTAACCCTGCAGGACACTATCATCCAGCAATAAGCAGCCCTCTGCCTCCACGGGGCTCGAACACCTGGGCCCGTTGTGAGAGCACCTGGCGTACGTGCAGGCAAACCCACAGACCCCTCTGGCCCGAACCCACCACTGCGAAGATCCCCCTTTTCTTCCATCTGTAAAGGGGTCCTCCTTGAGGAGTGGAGGAGATGGCTTTTCTCCGAGCCGCGGCTGGCTGGTTTCGGGCCTATACGTGGGCCCCGCGTGCGCACTCAGGCTCCCCACCACAAGCCTCCCTCGGGTCACGGGACTCACCCTTGAGGTGTCTCCTGACCCACCCTTGAGGGGTCACGTGACCCACCCCTGAGGGGTCTCGTGACCCGCCCCTGAGGGGTCATTTGACTCACCCTTGAGGGGTCTCGTGACCCACGCTTTTCGGGTCACGTGACCCGCCCTTTAGGGGTCTCGTGACCCACCCTTGAGGGATCTCCTGACCCACCCTTGAGGGGTCTCGTGACCCACCCTTCGGAGGTCACCTGCTCCACACTTGAGGGGTCACATGACGCACCTTGAGAGGTCACAGCAGTTTTACAGGGTCCCTGCGCACCTGTTCGGGGAAACAGAAGCCCTCCCTGCCACTCAGAGAACCGCACGATTTCCCACAGGCCACACTGCCTAGCAGCACCTTCAGCCCCGCACAGACAGTGTGCTAAGGACAGACTTGGGTACCGGGGACATGGGCGGGAGAATTCCCATGGAACTCTCTAAGGGCCCGGTGCCCTGTGTGGCCCGGGGAGTGCCCATGCCGTTCCTTGACCCCGCAGGACACTTGCATCCAGCAATAAGCAGCCCTCTGCCTCCACGGGGCTCGAACACCTGGGCCCGTTGTGAGAGCACCTGGCGTACGTGCAGGCAAACCCACCGACCCGTCTGGCCCGAACCCACACTGCGAAGATCCCCCTTTTCTTCCATCTGTAAAGGGGTCCTCCTTGAGGAGTGGAGGAACATGGGGAGGCCCCCAGGAGATGGCTTTCCTCTGAGCCGCGGCTGGCTGGTTTCGGGCCTATACGTGGGCCGCGCGTGCGCACTCAGGCTCCCCACCACAAGCCTCCCTCGGGTCACGGGACTCACCCTTGAGGTGTCTCCTGACCCACCCTTGAGGGGTCACGTGACCCACCCCTGAGGGGTAACGTGACCCACCCCAGAGGGGTCACGTGACCCACCCCTGAGGGGTCACGTGACCCACCCCAGAGGGGTCACGTGACCCACCCCTGAGGGGTCTCGTGACCTGCCCCTGAGGGGTCATGTGACCCAACCTTGAGGGGTCTCGTGACCCACGCTTTTCAGGTCACGTGACCCGCCCTTTAGGGTTCTCGTGACCCACCCTTGAGGGGTCCCGTGACCCACCCTTGGGAGGTCACCTGCTCCACCCTTGAGAGGTCACATGACGCACCTTGAGAGGTCACAGCAGTTTTACAGGGTCCCTGCGCACCTGTTCGGGGAAACAGAAGCCCTCCCTGCCACTCAGAGGACCGCACGATTTCCCACAGGCCACACTGCCTAGCAGCACCTTCAGCCCCGCACAGACAGTGTGCTAAGGACAGACTTGGGTACCGGGGACATGGGCGGGGGAATTCCCATGGAACTCTCTAAGGGCCCGGTGCCCTGTGTGGCCCAGGGAGTGCCCATGCCGTTCCTTGACCCCGCAGGACACTTGCATCCAGCAATAAGCAGCCCTCTGCCTCCACGGGCCTCAAACACCTGCGCCCGGTGTGCGGGCACCTGGCGTAGGTGGAGGCAAACCCGCAGACCCCTCTGGCCCGAACCCACCACTGCGAAGATCACCCTTTCTTCCATCCGTAAAGGGGTCACGCTTGAGGAGTGGAAGAACATGGGGAGGCCCCCAGGAGATGGCTTTTCTCCGAGCCGCGACTGGCTCGTTTCGGGCCTATACGTGGGCCGCGCATGCGCACTCAGGCTCCCAAGCACACACCTCCCTCGGCTCACCTAACCCACCCTTTAGAGGTCACAGCAGTTCCACAGGGTCCCTGGGCACCTGTCTGTGGACACAGGAGCCCTCCCTGCCACCTAGAGGACCACGCGATTTCCGCTGGGGAACACTGCCCAGAAGCACTCCTAGCCTCGCACAGACACTGTGCGCAGGATAGACTTGTGGACGAGAGGCCTGGGTGGGGAATTTTCCAGGGAACTCTCTAAAGGCCAGGTGCCCTCTGTCGCCCTGGGAGTGCCCACGCCGTCCCTTAACCCTGCAGGACACTATCATTCAGCAATAAGCAGCCCTCTGCCTCCACGGGGCTCGAACACCTGGGCCCGTTGTGAGAGCACCTGGCGTACGTGCAGGCAAACCCACAGACCCCTCTGGCCCGAACCCACCACTGCGAAGATCCCCCTTTTCTTCCATCTGTAAAGGGGTCCTCCTTGAGGAGTGGAGGAACATGGGGAGGCCCCCAGGAGATGGCTTTTCTCTGAGCCGCGGCTGGCTGGTTTCGGGCCTATACGTGGGCCGCGCGTGCGCACTCAGGCTCCCCACCACAAGCCTCCCTCGGGTCACGGGACTCACCCTTGAGGTGTCTCCTGACCCACCCTTGAAGGGTCACGTGACCCACCCTTGAGGGGTCTCGTGACCCACCCCAGAGGGGTCACGTTTCCCACCCCTGAGGGGTCTCGTGACCCGCCCCTGAGGGGTCATGTGACCCACCCTTGAGGGGTCTCGTGACCCACGCTTTTCGGGTCACGTGACCAGCCGTTTAGGGGTCTCGTGACCCACCCTTGAGGGGTCACGTGACCCGCCCCTGAGGGGTCACGTGACCCACCCCAGAGGGGTCACGTTTCCCACCCCTGAGGGGTCTCGTGACCCGCCCCTGAGGGGTCATGTGACCCACCCTTGAGGGGTCTCGTGACCCACGCTTTTCGGGTCACGTGACCCGCCCTTTAGGGATCTCGTGACCCACCCTTGAGGGGTCCCGTGACCCACCCTTGGGAGTTCACCTGCTCCACCCTTGAGGGGTCACATGACGCACCTTGAGAGGTCACAGCAGTTTTACAGGGTCCCTGCGCACCTGTTCGGGGAAACAGAAGCCCTCCCTGCCACTCAGAGGACCGCACGATTTCCCACAGGCCACACTGCCTAGCAGCACCTTCAGCCCCGCACAGACAGTGTGCTAAGGACAGACTTGGGTACCGGGGACATGGGCGGGGGAATTCCCATGGAACTCTCTAAGGGCCCGGTGCCCTGTGTGGCCCGGGGAGTGCCCATGCCGTTCCTTGACCCCGCAGGACACTTGCATCCAGCAATAAGCAGCCCTCTGCCTCCACGGGGCTCGAACACCTGGGCCCGTTGTGAGAGCACCTGGCGTACGTGCAGGCAAACCCACCGACCCCTCTGGCCCGAACCCACACTGCGAAGATCCCCCTTTTCTTCCATCTGTAAAGGGGTCCTCCTTGAGGAGTGGAGGAACATGGGGAGGCCCCCAGGAGATGGCTTTTCTCTGAGCCGCGGCTGGCTGGTTTCGGGCCTATACGTGGGCCGCGCGTGCGCACTCAGGCTCCCCACCACAAGCCTCCCTCGGGTCACGGGACTCACCCTTGAAGTGTCTCCTGACCCACCCTTGAGGGGTCACGTGACCCACCCCTGAGGGGTAACGTGACCCACCCCAGAGGGGTCACGTGACCCACCCCTGAGGGGTCACGTGACCCACCCCAGAGGGGTCACGTGACCCACCACTGAGGGGTCTCGTGACCTGCCCCTGAGGGGTCATGTGACCCAACCTTGAGGGGTCTCGTGACCCACGCTTTTCAGGTCTCGTGACCCACCCTTGAGGGGTCCCGTGACCCACCCTTGGGAGGTCACCTGCTCCACCCTTGAGAGGTCACATGACGCACCTTGAGAGGTCACAGCAGTTTTACAGGGTCCCTGCGCACCTGTTCGGGGAAACAGAAGCCCTCCCTGCCACTCAGAGGACCGCACGATTTCCCACAGGCCACACTGCCTAGCAGCACCTTCAGCCCCGCACAGACAGTGTGCTAAGGACAGACTTGGGTACCGGGGACATGGGCGGGGGAATTCCCATGGAACTCTCTAAGGGCCCGGTGCCCTGTGTGGCCCAGGGAGTGCCCATGCCGTTCCTTGACCCCGCAGGACACTTGCATCCAGCAATAAGCAGCCCTCTGCCTCCACGGGCCTCAAACACCTGCGCCCGGTGTGCGGGCACCTGGCGTACGTGGAGGCAAACCCGCAGACCCCTCTGGCCCGAACCCACCACTGCGAAGATCACCCTTTCTTCCATCCGTAAAGGGGTCACGCTTGAGGAGTGGAAGAACATGGGGAGGCCCCCAGGAGATGGCTTTTCTCCGAGCCGCGGCTGGCTCGTTTCGGGCCTATACGTGGGCCGCGCATGCGCACTCAGGCTCCCAAGCACACACCTCCCTCGGCTCACCTAACCCACCCTTTAGAGGTCACAGCAGTTCCACAGGGTCCCTGGGCACCTGTCTGTGGACACAGGAGCCCTCCCTGCCACCTAGAGGACCACGCGATTTCCGCTGGGGAACACTGCCCAGAAGCACTCCTAGCCTCGCACAGACACTGTGCGCAGGATAGACTTGTGGACGAGAGGCCTGGGTGGGGAATTTTCCAGGGAACTCTCTAAAGGCCAGGTGCCCTCTGTCGCCCTGGGAGTGCCCACGCCGTCCCTTAATCCTGCAGGACACTATCATTCAGCAATAAGCAGCCCTCTGCCTCCACGGGGCTCGAACACCTGGGCCCGTTGTGAGAGCACCTGGCGTACGTGCAGGCAAACCCACAGACCCCTCTGGCCCGAACCCACCACTGCGAAGATCCCCCTTTTCTTCCATCTGTAAAGGGGTCCTCCTTGAGGAGTGGAGGAACATGGGGAGGCCCCCAGGAGATGGCTTTTCTCTGAGCCGCGGCTGGCTGGTTTCGGGCCTATACGTGGGCCGCGCGTGCGCACTCAGGCTCCCCACCACAAGCCTCCCTCGGGTCACGGGACTCACCCTTGAGGTGTCTCCTGACCCACCCTTGAAGGGTCACGTGACCCACCCTTGAGGGGTCTCGTGACCCACCCCTGAGAGGTCACGTGACCCACCCCAGAGGGGTCACGTTTCCCACCCCTGAGGGGTCTCGTGACCCGCCCCTGAGGGGTCATGTGACCCACCCTTGAGGGGTCTCGTGACCCACGCTTTTCGGGTCACGTGACCCGCCGTTTAGGGGTCTCGTGACCCACCCTTGAGGGGTCACGTGACCCGCCCCTGAGGGGTCACGTGACCCACCCCAGAGGGGTCACGTTTCCCACCCCTGAGGGGTCTCGTGACCCGCCCCTGAGGGGTCATGTGACCCACCCTTGAGGGGTCTCGTGACCCACGCTTTTCGGGTCACGTGACCCGCCCTTTAGGGGTCTCGTGACCCACCCTTGAGGGGTCCCGTGACCCACCCTTGGGAGTTCAACTGCTCCACCCTTGAGGGGTCACATGACGCACCTTGAGAGGTCACAGCAGTTTTACAGGGTCCCTGCGCACCTGTTCGGGGAAACAGAAGCCCTCCCTGCCACTCAGAGGACCGCACGATTTCCCACAGTCCACACTGCCTAGCAGCACCTTCAGCCCCGCACAGACAGTGTGCTAAGGACAGACTTGGGTACCGGGGACATGGGCGGGGGAATTCCCATGGAACTCTCTAAGGGCCCGGTGCCCTGTGTGGCCCGGGGAGTGCCCATGCCGTTCCTTGACCCCGCAGGACACTTGCATCCAGCAATAAGCAGCCCTCTGCCTCCACGGGGCTCAAACACCTGCGCCCGGTGTGCGGGCACCTGGCGTACGTGGAGGCAAACCCGCAGACCCCTCTGGCCCGAACCCACCACTGCGAAGATCACCCTTTCTTCCATCCGTAAAGGGGTCACGCTTGAGGAGTGGAAGAACATGGGGAGGCCCCCAGGAGATGGCTTTTCTCCGAGCCGCGGCTGGCTCGTTTCGGGCCTATACGTGGGCCGCGCATGCGCACTCAGGCTCCCAAGCACACACCTCCCTCGGCTCACCTAACCCACCCTTTAGAGGTCACAGCAGTTCCACAGGGTCCCTGGGCACCTGTCTGTGGACACAGGAGCCCTCCCTGCCACCTAGAGGACCACGCGATTTCCGCTGGGGAACACTGCCCAGAAGCACTCCTAGCCTCGCACAGACACTGTGCGCAGGATAGACTTGTGGACGAGAGGCCTGGGTGGGGAATTTTCCAGGGAACTCTCTAAAGGCCAGGTGCCCTCTGTCGCCCTGGGAGTGCCCACGCCGTCCCTTAACCCTGCAGGACACTATCATCCAGCAATAAGCAGCCCTCTGCCTCCACGGGGCTCGAACACCTGGGCCCGTTGTGAGAGCACCTGGCGTACGTGCAGGCAAACCCACAGACCCCTCTGGCCCGAACCCACCACTGCGAAGATCCCCCTTTTCTTCCATCTGTAAAGGGGTCCTCCTTGAGGAGTGGAGGAGATGGCTTTTCTCCGAGCCGCGGCTGGCTGGTTTCGGGCCTATACGTGGGCCGCGCGTGCGCACTCAGGCTCCCCACCACAAGCCTCCCTCGGGTCACGGGACTCACCCTTGAGGTGTCTCCTGACCCACCCTTGAGGAGTCACGTCACCCACCCCTGAGGGGTCACGTGACCCACCCCTGAGGGGTCATGTGACTCACCCTTGAGGGGTCTCGTGACCCACGCTTTTCGGGTCACGTGACCCGCCCTTTAGGGGTCTCGTGACCCACCCTTGAGGGATCTCGTGACCCACCCTTGAGGGGTCTCGTGACCCACCCTTCGGAGGTCACCTGCTCCACACTTGAGGGGTCACATGACGCACCTTGAGAGGTCACAGCAGTTTTACAGGGTCCCTGCGCACCTGTTCGGGGAAACAGAAGCCCTCCCTGCCACTCAGAGGACCGCACGATTTCCCACAGGCCACACTGCCTAGCAGCACCTTCAGCCCCGCACAGACAGTGTGCTAAGGACAGACTTGGGTACCGGGGACATGGGCGGGAGAATTCCCATGGAACTCTCTAAGGGCCCGGTGCCCTGTGTGGCCCGGGGAGTGCCCATGCCGTTCCTTGACCCCGCAGGACACTTGCATCCAGCAATAAGCAGCCCTCTGCCTCCACGGGGCTCGAACACCTGGGCCCGTTGTGAGAGCACCTGGCGTACGTGCAGGCAAACCCACCGACCCCTCTGGCCCGAACCCACCACTGCGAAGATCACCCTTTCTTCCATCTGTAAAGGGTTCCTCCTTGAGGAGTGGAGGAACATGGGGAGGCCCCCAGGAGATGTCTTTTCTCCGAGCCGCGGCTGGCAGGTTTTGCGCCTATACCTGGGCCGCGCGTGCGCACTCAGGCTCCCCACCACAAGCCTCACTCGGGTCACGGGACTCACCCTTGAGGTGTCTCCTGACCCACCCTTGAGGAGTCACGTCACCCACCCCTGAGGGGTCACGTGACCCACCCCTGAGGGGTCTCGTGACCCACCCCTGAGGCGTCACGTGACCCACCCCAGAGGGGTCACGTGACCCACCCCTGAGGGGTCTCGTGACCCACCCCTGAGGGGTCACGTGACCCACCCCTGAGGGGTCCCGTGACCCACCCCTGAGGCGTCACGTGACCCACCCCAGAGGGGTCACGTGACCCACCCCTGAGGGGTCTCGTGACCCACCCCTGAGGGGTCTCGTGACCCACCCTTGAGGGGTCTCGTGACCCACGCTTTTCGGGTCACGTGACCCGCCCTTTAGGGGTCTGGTGACCCACCCTTGAGGGGTCCCGTGACCCACCCTTGAGTGGTCTCGTGACCCACCCTTGGGAGGTCACCTGCCGCACCCTTGAGGGGTCACATGACTCAGCTTGAGAGGTCACAGCAGTTTTACAGGGTCCCTGCGCACCTGTTCGGGGAAACAGAAGCCCTCCCTGCCACTCAGAGGACCGCACGATTTCCCACAGGCCACACTGCCTAGCAGCACCTTCAGCCCAGCACAGACAGTGTGCTAAGGACAGACTTGGGTACCGGGGACATGGGCGGGGGAATTCCCATGGAACTCTCTAAGGGCCCGGTGCCCTGTGTGGCCCGGGGAGTGCCCATGCCGTTCCTTGACCCCGCAGGACACTTGCATCCAGCAATAAGCAGCCCTCTGCCTCCACGGGGCTCAAACACCTGCGCCCGGTGTGCGGGCACCTGGCGTACGTGGAGGCAAACCCGCAGACCACTCTGGCCCGAACCCACCACTGCGAAGATCACCCTTTCTTCCATCCGTAAAGGGGTCACGCTTGAGGAGTGGAAGAACATGGGGAGGCCCCCAGGAGATGGCTTTTCTCCGAGCCGAGGCTGGCTCGTTTCGGGCCTATACGTGGGCCGCGCATGCGCACTCAGGCTCCCTAGCACACACCTCCCTCGGCTCACCTAACCCACCCTTTAGAGGTCACAGCAGTTCCACAGGGTCCCTGGGCACCTGTCTGTGGACACAGGAGCCCTCCCTGCCACCTAGAGGACCACGCGATTTCCGCTGGGGAACACTGCCCAGAAGCACTCCGAGCCTCGCACAGACACTGTGCGCAGGATAGACTTGTGGACGAGAGGCCTGGGCGGGGAATTTTCCAGGGAACTCTCTAAAGGCCAGGTGCCCTCTGTCGCCCTGGGAGTGCCCACGCCGTCCCTTAACCCTGCAGGACACTATCATCCAGCAATAAGCAGCCCTCTGCCTCCACGGGGCTCGAACACCTGGGCCCGTTGTGAGAGCACCTGGCGTACGTGCATGCAAACCCACAGACCCCTCTGGCCCGAACCCACCACTGCGAAGATCCCCCTTTTCTTCCATCTGTAAAGGGGTCCTCCTTGAGGAGTGGAGGAACATGGGGAGGCCCCCAGGAGATGGCTTTTCTCCCAGCCGCGGCTGGCAGGTTTCGGGCCTATACCTGGGCCGCGCGTGCGCACTCAGGCTCCCCACCACAAGCCTCCCTCGGGTCACGGGACTCACCCTTGAGGTGTCTCCTGACCCACCCTTGAGGGGTCACGTCACCCACCCCTGAGGGGTGACGTGAACCACCCCTGAGGGGTCTCGTGACCCACCCCAGAGGGGTCACGTGACCCACCCATGAGGGGTCTCGTGACCCGCCGCTGAGGGGTCATGTGACCCACCCTTGAGGGGTCTCGTGACCCACGCTTTTCGGGTCACGTGACCCGCCCTTTAGGGGTCCCGTGACCCACCCTTGAGGGGTCTCGTGACCCACCCTTGGGAGGTCACCTGCTCCACCCTTGAGGGGTCACATGACGCACCTTGAGAGGTCACAGCAGATTTACAGGGTCCCTGCGCACCTGTTCTGGGAAACAGAAGCCCTCCCTGCCACTCAGAGGACCGCACGATTTCCCACAGGCCACACTGCCTAGCAGCACCTTCAGCCCCGCACAGACAGTGTGCTAAGGACAGACTTGGGTACTGGGGACATGGGCGGGGGAATTCCCATGGAACTCTCTAAGGGCCCGGTGCCCTGTGTGGCCCGGGGAGTGCCCATGCCGTTCCTTGACCCCGCAGGACACTTGCATCCAGCAATAAGCAGCCCTCTGCCTCCACGGGGCTCAAACACCTGCGCCCCGTGTGCGGGCACCTGGCGTACGTGGAGGCAAACCCACAGACCCCTCTGGCCCGAACCCACCACTGCGAAGATCACCCTTTCTTCCATCCGTAAAGGGGTCACGCTTGAGGAGTGGAAGAACATGGGGAGACCCCCAGGAGATGGCTTTTCTCCGAGCCTCGGCTGGCTCGTTTCGGGCCTATACCTGGGCCGCGCGTGCGCACTCAGGCTCCCCACCACAAGCCTCCCTTGGGTCACGGGACTCAACCTTGAGGTGTCTCCTGACCCACCCTTGAGGGGTCACGTCACCCACCCCTGAGGGGTCACGTGAACCACCCCTGAGGGATCTCGTGACCCACCCCTGAGGGGTCTCGTGACCCACCCCTGAGGGGTCACGTGACCCACCCCTGAGGGGTCTCGTGACCCACCCCTGAGGGGTCACGTGACCCACCCTTGAGGGGTCTCGTGACCCAAGCTTTTCGGGTCACGTGACCCGCCCTTTAGGGGTCTCGTGACCCACCCTTGAGGGGTCCCGTGACCCACCCTTGAGGGGTCTCGTGACCCACCCTTGGGAGGTCACCTGCTCCACCCTTGAGGGGTCACATGACGCACCTTGAGAGGTCACAGCAGTTTTATAGGGTCCCTGCGCACCTGTTCGGGGAAACAGAAGCCCTCCCTGCCACTCAGAGGACCGCACGATTTCCCACAGGCCACACTGCCTAGCAGCACCTTCAGCCCCGCACAGACAGTGTGCTAAGGACAGACTTGGGTACCGGGGTCATGGGCGGGGGAATTCCCATGGAACTCTCTAAGGGCCCGGCGCCCTGTGTGGCCCGGGGAGTGCCCATGCCGTTCCTTGACCCCGCAGGACACTTGCATCCAGCAATAAGCAGCCCTCTGCCTCCACGGGGCTCAAACACCTGCGCCCGGTGTGCGGGCACCTGGCGTACGTGGAGGCAAACCCGCAGACCCCTCTGGCCCGAACCCACCACTGCGAAGATCACCCTTTCTTCCATCCGTAAAGGGGTCACGCTTGAGGAGTGGAAGAACATGGGGAGGCCCCCAGGAGATGGCTTTTCTCCGAGCCGCGGCTGGCTCGTTTCGGGCCTATACGTGGGCCGCGCATGCGCACTCAGGCTCCCAAGCACACACCTCCCTCGGCTCACCTAACCCACCCTTTAGAGGTCACAGCAGTTCCACAGGGTCCCTGGGCACCTGTCTGTGGACACAGGAGCCCTCCCTGCCACCTAGAGGACCACGCGATTTCCGCTGGGGAACACTGCCCAGAAGCACTCCTAGCCTCGCACAGACACTGTGCGCAGGATAGACTTGTGGACGAGAGGCCTGGGCGGGGAATTTTCCAGGGAACTCTCTAAAGGCCAGGTGCCCTCTGTCGCCCTGGGAGTGCCCACGCCGTCCCTTAACCCTGCAGGACACTATCATCCAGCAATAAGCAGCCCTCTGCCTCCACGGGGCTCGAACACCTGGGCCCGTTGTGAGAGCACCTGGCGTACGTGCAGGCAAACCCACAGACCCTTCTGGCCCGAACCCACCACTGTGAAGATCCCCCTTTTCTTCCATCTGTAAAGGGGTCCTCCTTGAGGAGTGGAGGAACATGGGGAGGCCCCCAGGAGATGGCTTTTCTCCGAGCCGCGGCTGGCAGGTTTCGGGCCTATACCTGGGCCGCGCGTGCGCACTCAGGCTCCCCACCAAAAGCCTCCCTCGGGTGACGGGACTCACCCTTGAGGTGTCTGCTGACCCACCCTTGAGGGGTCACGTCACCCACACCTGAGGGGTCACGTGACCCACCCCTGAGGGGTCACGTGACCCACCACTGAGGGGTCACGTGACCCACCCCTGAGGGGTCTCGTGACCCACCCCTGAGGGGTCACGTGACCCACCCTTGAGGGGTCTAGTGACCCACTCTTTTCGGGTCATGTGACCCACCCTTGAGGGGTCTCGTGACCCACGCTCTTCGGGTCACGTGACCCGCCCTTTAGGGTCTCGTGACCCACCCTTGAGGGGTCCCCTGACCCACCCTTGAGGGGTCTCGTGACCCACCCTTGGGAGGTCACCTGCTCCACCCTTGAGGGGTCACATGACGCACCTTGAGAGGTCCGGGCAGTTTTAAAGGGTCCCTGCGCACCTGTTCGGGGAAACAGAAGCCCTCCCTGCCACTCAGAGGACCGCACGATTTCCCACAGGCCACACTGCCTAGCAGAACCTTCAGCCCCGCACAGACAGTGTGCTAAGGACAGACTTGGGTACCGGGGACATGGGCGGGGGAATTCCCATGGAACTCTCTAAGGGCCCGGTGCCCTGTGTGGCCCGGGGAGTGCCCATGCCGTTCCTTGACCCCGCAGGACACTTGCATCCAGCAATAAGCAGCCCTCTGCCTCCACGGGGCTCAAACACCTGCGCCCGGTGTGCGGGCACCTGGCGTACGTGGAGGCAAACCCGCAGACCCCTCTGGCCCGAACCCACCACTGCGAAGATCACCCTTTCTTCCATCCGTAAAGGGGTCACGCTTGAGGAGTGGAAGAACATGGGGAGGCCCCCAGGAGATGGCTTTTCTCCGAGCCGCGGCTGGCTCGTTTCGGGCCTATACGTGGGCCGCGCATGTGCACTCAGGCTCCCAAGCACACACCTCCCTCGGCTCACCTAACCCACCCTTTAGATGTCACAGCAGTTCCACAGGGTCGCTGGGCACCTGTCTGTGGACACAGGAGCCCTCCCTGCCACCTAGAGGACCACGCGATTTCCGCTGGGGAACACTGCCCAGAAGCACTCCTAGCCTCGCACAGACACTGTGCGCAGGATAGACTTGTGGACGAGAGGCCTGGGCGGGGAATTTTCCAGGGAACTCTCTAAAGGCCAGGTGCCCTCTGTCGCCCTGGGAGTGCCCACGCCGTCCCTTAACCCTGCAGGACACTATCATCCAGCAATAAGCAGCCCTCTGCCTCCACGGGGCTCGAACACCTGGGCCCGTTGTGAGAGCACCTGGCGTACGTGCAGGCAAACACACAGACCCCTCTGGCCCGAACCCACCACTGCGAAGATCCCCCTTTTCTTCCATCTGTAAAGGGGTCCTCCTTGAGGAGTGGAGGAACATGGGGAGGCCCCCAGGAGATGTCTTTTCTCCGAGCCGCGGCTGGCAGGTTTTGCGCCTATACCTGGGCCGCGCGTGCGCACTCAGGCTCCCCACCACAAGCCTCACTCGGGTCACGGGACTCACCCTTGAGGTGTCTCCTGACCCACCCTTGAGGAGTCACGCCACCCACCCCTGAGGGGTCACGTGACCCACCCCTGAGGGGTCTCGTGACCCACCCCTGAGGCGTCACGTGACCCACCCCAGAGGGGTCACGTGACCCACCCCTGAGGGGTCTCGTGACCCACCCCTGAGGGGTCTCGTGACCCACCCCTGAGGGGTCACGTGACCCACCCTTGAGGGGTCTCGTGACCCACGCTTTTCGGGTCACGTGACCCGCCCTTTAGGGGTCTGGTGACCCACCCTTGAGGGGTCCCGTGACCCACCCTTGAGGGGTCTCGTGACCCACCCTTGGGAGGTCACCTGCCGCACCCTTGAGGGGTCACATGACTCAGCTTGAGAGGTCACAGCAGTTTTACAGGGTCCCTGCGCACCTGTTCGGGGAAACAGAAGCCCTCCCTGCCACTCAGAGGACCGCACGATTTCCCACAGGCCACACTGCCTAGCAGCACCTTCAGCCCAGCACAGACAGTGTGCTAAGGACAGACTTGGGTACCGGGGACATGGGCGGGGGAATTCCCATGGAACTCTCTAAGGGCCCGGTGCGCTGTGTGGCCCGGGGAGTGCCCATGCCGTTCCTTGACCCCGCAGGACACTTGCATCCAGCAATAAGCAGCCCTCTGCCTCCACGGGGCTCAAACACCTGCGCCCGGTGTGCGGGCACCTGGCGTACGTGGAGGCAAACCCGCAGACCCCTCTGGCCCGAACCCACCACTGCGAAGATCACCCTTTCTTCCATCCGTAAAGGGGTAACGCTTGAGGAGTGGAAGAACATGGGGAGGCCCCCAGGAGATGGCTTTTCTCCGAGCCGAGGCTGGCTCGTTTCGGGCCTATACGTGGGCCGCGCATGCGCACTCAGGCTCCCTAGCACACACCTCCCTCGGCTCACCTAACCCACCCTTTAGAGGTCACAGCAGTTCCACAGGGTCCCTGGGCACCTGTCTGTGGACACAGGAGCCCTCCCTGCCACCTAGAGGACCACGCGATTTCCGCTGGGGAACACTGCCCAGAAGCACTCCTAGCCTCGCACAGACACTGTGCGCAGGATAGACTTGTGGACGAGAGGCCTGGGCGGGGAATTTTCCAGGGAACTCTCTAAAGGCCAGGTGCCCTCTGTCGCCCTGGGAGTGCCCACGCCGTCCCTTAACCCTGCAGGACACTATCATCCAGCAATAAGCAGCCCTCTGCCTCCACGGGGCTCTAACACCTGGGCCCGTTGTGAGAGCACCTGGCGTACGTGCATGCAAACCCACAGACCCCTCTGGCCCGAACCCACCACTGCGAAGATCCCCCTTTTCTTCCATCTGTAAAGGGGTCCTCCTTGAGGAGTGGAGGAACATGGGGAGGCCCCCAGGAGATGGCTTTTCTCCCAGCCGCGGCTGGCAGGTTTCGGGCCTATACCTGGGCCGCGCGTGCGCACTCAGGCTCCCCACCACAAGCCTCCCTCGGGTCACGGGACTCACCCTTGAGGTGTCTCCTGACCCACCCTTGAGGGGTCACGTCACCCACCCCTGAGGGGTCACGTGACCCACCCCTGAGGGGTCTCGTGACCCACCCCTGAGTGGTCACGTGACCCACCACAGAGGCGTCACGTGACCCACCCCTGAGTGGTCTCGTGACCCACCCCTGAGGGGTCACGTGACCCACCCTTGAGGGGTCTCGTGACCCACGCTTTTCGGGTCACGTGACCCGCCCTTTAGGGGTCTCGTGACCCACCCTTGAGGGGTCCCGTGACCCACCCTTGAGGGGTCTCGTGACCCACCCTTGGGAGGTCACCTGCCCCACCCTTGAGGGGTCACATGACCCACCTTGAGAGGTCACAGCAGTTTTACAGGGTCCCTGCGCACCTGTTCGGCGAAACAGAAGCCCTCCCTGCCACTCAGAGGACCGCACGATTTCCCACAGGCCACACTGCCTAGCAGCACCTTCAGCCCCGCACAGACAGTGTGCTAAGGACAGAGTTGGGTACCGGGGGCGTGGGCGGGGGATTTCCCATGGAACTCTCTAAGGGCCCGGTGCCCTGTGTGGCCCGGGGAGTGCCCATGCCGTTCCTTGACCCCGCAGGACACTTGCATCCAGCAATAAGCAGCCCTCTGCCTCCACGGGGCTCAAACACCTGCGCCCGGTGTGCGGGCACCTGGCGTATGTGGAGGCAAACCCGCAGACCCCTCTGGCCCGAACCCACCACTGCGAAGATCACCCTTTCTTCCATCCGTAAAGTGGTCACGCTTGAGGAGTGGAAGAACATGGGGAGGCCCCCAGGAGATGGCTTTTCCCCGAGCCGCGGCTGGCTCGTTTCGGGCCTATACGTGGGCCGCGCATGCGCACTCAGGCTCCCAAGCACACACCTCCCTCGGCTCAACTAACCCACCCTTTAGAGGTCACAGCAGTTCCACAGGGTCCCTGGGCACCTGTCTGTGGACACAGGAGCCCTCCCTGCCACCTAGAGGACCACGCGTTTTCCGCTGGGGAACACTGCCCAGAAGCACTCCTAGCCTCGCACAGACACTCTGCGCAGGATAGACTTGTGGACGAGAGGCCTGGGTGGGGAATTTTCCAGGGAAATCTCTAAAGGCCAGGTGCCCTCTGTCCCCCTGGGAGTGCCCACGCCGTCCCTTAACCCTGCAGGACACTATCATCCAGCAATAAGCAGCCCTCTGCCTCCACGGGGCTCGAACACCTGGGCCCGTTGTGAGAGCACCTGGCGTACGTGCAGGCAAACCCACAGACCCCTCTGGCCCGAACCCACCACTGCGAAGATCCCCCTTTTCTTCCATCTGTAAAGGGGTCCTCCTTGAGGAGTGGAGGAACATGGGGAGGCCCCCAGGAGATGGCTTTTCTCTGAGCCGCGGCTGGCTGGTTTCGGGCCTATACGTGGGCCGCGCGTGCCCACTCAGTCTCCCCACCACAAGCCTCCCTCGGGTCACGGGACTCACCCTTGAGGTGTCTCCTGACCCACCCTTGAGGGGTCACATGACCCACCCTTGACGGGTCACGTGACCCACCCCAGAGGGGTCACGTGACCCACCCCTGAGGGGTCTCGTGACCCGCCCCTGAGGGGTCATGTGACCCGCCCTTTAGGGGTCTCGTGACCCACCCTTGAGGGGTCTCGTGACCCACCCTTGAGGGGTCTCGTGACCCACCCTTGGGAGGTCACCTGCTCCACACTTGAGGGGTCACATCACGCACCTGAGAGGTCACAGCAGTTTTACAGGGTCCCTGCGCACCTGTTCGGGGAAACAGAAGCCCTCCCCGCCACTCAGAGGACCGCACGATTTCCCACAGGCCACACTGCCTAGCAGCACCTTCAGCCCCGCACAGACAGTGTGCTAAGGACAGACTTGGGTACCGGGGACATGGGCGGGAGAATTCCCATGGAACTCTCTAAGGGCCCGGTGCCCTGTGTGGCCCGGGGAGTGCCCATGCCGTTCCTTGACCCCGCAGGACACTTGCATCCAGCAATAAGCAGCCCTCTGCCTCCACGGGGCTCGAACACCTGGGCCCGTTGTGAGAGCACCTGGCGTACGTGCAGGCAAACCCACAGACCCCTCTGGCCCGAACCCACCACTGCGAAGATCCCCCTTTTCTTCCATCTGTAAAGGGGTCCTCCCTGAGGAGTGGAGGAACATGGGGAGGCCCCCAGGAGATGGCTTTTCTCTGAGCCGCGGCTGGCTGGTTTCGGGCCTATACGTGGGCCGCGCGTGCGCACTCAGGCTCCCCACCACAAGCCTCCCTCGGGTCACGGGACTCACCCTTGAGGTGTCTCCTGACCCACCCTTGAGGGGTCACGTGACCCACCCCTGAGGGGTAAAGTGACCCACCCCAGAGGGGTCACGTGACCCACCCCTGAGGGGTCTCGTGACCCGCCCCTGAGGGGTCATGTGACCCAACCTTGAGGGGTCTCGTGCCCACGCTTTTCGGGTCACGTGACCCGCCCTTTAGGGGTCTCGTGACCCACCCTTGAGGGGTCCCGTGACCCACCCTTGGGAGTTCACCTGCTCCACCCTTGAGGGGTCACATGACGCACCTTGAGAGGTCACAGCAGTTTTACAGGGTCCCTGCGCACCTGTTCGGGGAAACAGAAGCCCTCCCTGCCACTCAGAGGACCGCACGATTTCCCACAGGCCACACTGCCTAGCAGCACCTTCAGCCCCGCACAGACAGTGTGCTAAGGACAGACTTGGGTACCGGGGACATGGGCGGGGGAATTCCCATGGAACTCTCTAAGGGCCCGGTGCCCTGTGTGGCCCGGGGAGTGCCCATGCCGTTCCTTGACCCCGCAGGACACTTGCATCCAGCAATAAGCAGCCCTCTGCCTCCACGGGGCTCAAACACCTGCGCCCGGTGTGCGGGCACCTGGCGTACGTGGAGGCAAACCCGCAGACCCCTCTGGCCCGAACCCACCACTGCGAAGATCACCCTTTCTTCCATCCGTAAAGGGGTCACGCTTGAGGAGTGGAAGAACATGGGGAGGCCCCCAGGAGATGGCTTTTCTCCGAGCCGCGGCTGGCTCGTTTCGGGCCTATACGTGGGCCGCGCATGCGCACTCAGGCTCCCTAGCACACACCTCCCTCGGCTCACCTAACCCACCCTTTAGATGTCACAGCAGTTCCACAGGGTCCCTGGGCACCTGTCTGTGGACACAGGAGCCCTCCCTGCCACCTAGAGGACCACGCGATTTCCGCTGGGGAACACTGCCCAGAAGCACTCCTAGCCTCGCACAGACACTGTGCGCAGGATAGACTTGTGGACGAGAGGCCTGGGCGGGGAATTTTCCAGGGAACTCTCTAAAGGCCAGGTGCCCTCTGTCGCCCTGGGAGTGCCCACGCCGTCCCTTAACCCTGCAGGACACTATCATCCAGCAATAAGCAGCCCTCTGCCTCCACGGGGCTCGAACACCTGGGCCCGTTGTGAGAGCACCTGGCGTACGTGCAGGCAAACCCACAGACCCCTCTGGCCCGAACCCACCACTGCGAAGATCCCCCTTTTCTTCCATCTGTAAAGGGTTCCTCCTTGAGGAGTGGAGGAACATGGGGAGGCCCCCAGGAGATGTCTTTTCTCCGAGCCGCGGCTGGCAGGTTTTGCGCCTATACCTGGGCCGCGCGTGCGCACTCAGGCTCCCCACCACAAGCCTCACTCGGGTCACGGGACTCACCCTTGAGGTGTCTCCTGACCCACCCTTGAGGAGTCACGTCACCCACCCCTGAGGGGTCACGTGACCCACCCCTGAGGGGTCTCGTGACCCACCCCTGAGGCGTCACGTGACCCACCCCAGAGGGGTCACGTGACCCACCCCTGAGGGGTCTCGTGACCCACCCCTGAGGGGTCACGTGACCCACCCCTGAGGGGTCCCGTGACCCACCCCTGAGGCGTCACGTGACCCACCCCAGAGGGGTCACGTGACCCACCCCTGAGGGGTCTCGTGACCCACCCCTGAGGGGTCACGTGACCCACCCTTGAGGGGTCTCGTGACCCACGCTTTTCGGGTCAAGTGACCCGCCCTTTAGGGGTCTGGTGACCCACCCTTGAGGGGTCCCGTGACCCACCCTTGAGTGGTCTCGTGACCCACCCTTGGGAGGTCACCTGCCGCACCCTTGAGGGGTCACATGACTCAGCTTGAGAGGTCACAGCAGTTTTACAGGGTCCCTGCGCACCTGTTCGGGGAAACAGAAGCCCTCCCTGCCACTCAGAGGACCGCACGATTTCCCACAGGCCACACTGCCTAGCAGCACCTTCAGCCCAGCACAGACAGTGTGCTAAGGACAGAGTTGGGTACCGGGGACATGGGCGGGGGAATTCCCATGGAACTCTCTAAGGGCCCGGTGCCCTGTGTGGCCCGGGGAGTGCCCATGCCGTTCCTTGACCCCGCAGGACACTTGCATCCAGCAATAAGCAGCCCTCTGCCTCCACGGGGCTCAAACACCTGCGCCCGGTGTGCGGGCACCTGGCGTACGTGGAGGCAAACCCGCAGACCCCTCTGGCCCGAACCCACCACTGCGAAGATCACCCTTTCTTCCATCCGTAAAGGGGTCACGCTTGAGGAGTGGAAGAACATGGGGAGGCCCCCAGGAGATGGCTTTTCTCCGAGCCGAGGCTGGCTCGTTTCGGGCCTATACGTGGGCCGCGCATGCGCACTCAGGCTCCCTAGCACACACCTCCCTCGGCTCACCTAACCCACCCTTTAGAGGTCACAGCAGTTCCACAGGGTCCCTGGGCACCTGTCTGTGGACACAGGAGCCCTCCCTGCCACCTAGAGGACCACGCGATTTCCGCTGGGGAACACTGCCCAGAAGCACTCCTAGCCTCGCACAGACACTGTGCGCAGGATAGACTTGTGGACGAGAGGCCTGGGCGGGGAATTTTCCAGGGAACTCTCTAAAGGCCAGGTGCCCTCTGTCGCCCTGGGAGTGCCCACGCCGTCCCTTAACCCTGCAGGACACTATCATCCAGCAATAAGCAGCCCTCTGCCTCCACGGGGCTCGAACACCTGGGCCCGTTGTGAGAGCACCTGGCGTACGTGCATGCAAACCCACAGACCCCTCTGGCCCGAACCCACCACTGCGAAGATCCCCCTTTTCTTCCATCTGTAAAGGGGTCCTCCTTGAGGAGTGGAGGAGATGGCTTTTCTCCGAGCCGCGGCTGGCTGGTTTCGGGCCTATACGTGGGCCGCGCGTGCGCACTCAGGCTCCCCACCACAAGCCTCCCTCGGGTCACGGGACTCACCCTTGAGGTGTCTCCTGACCCACCCTTGAGGGGTCACGTGACCCACCCCTGAGGGGTCACGTGACCCACCCAGAGGGGTCACATGACCCACCCCAGAGGGGTCACGTGACCCACCCCTGAGGGGTCTCGTGACCCGCCCCTGAGGGGTCATGTGACTCACCCTTGAGGGGTCTCGTGACCCGCGCTTTTCGGGTCACGTGACCCGCCCTTTAGGGGTCTCGTGACCCACCCTTGAGGGATCTCGTGACCCACCCTTGAGGGGTCTCGTGACCCACCCTTCGGAGGTCACCTGCTCCACACTTGAGGGGTCACATGACGCACCTTGAGAGGTCACAGCAGTTTTACAGGGTCCCTGCGCACCTGTTCGGGGAAACAGAAGCCCTCCCTGCCACTCAGAGGACCGCACGATTTCCCACAGGCCACACTGCCTAGCAGCACCTTCAGCCCCGCACAGACAGTGTGCTAAGGACAGACTTGGGTACCGGGGACGTGGGAGGGAGAATTCCCATGGAACTCTCTAAGGGCCCGGTGCCCTGTGTGGCCCGGGGAGTGCCCATGCCGTTCCTTGACCCCGCAGGACACTTGCATCCAGCAATAAGCAGCCCTCTGCCTCCACGGGGCTCGAACACCTGGGCCCGTTGTGAGAGCACCTGGCGTACGTGCAGGCAAACCCACCGACCCCTCTGGCCCGAACCCACACTGCGAAGATCCCCCTTTTCTTCCATCTGTAAAGGGGTCCTCCTTGAGGAGTGGAGGAACATGGGGAGGCCCCCAGGAGATGGCTTTTCTCTGAGCCGCGGCTGGCTGGTTTCGGGCCTATACGTGGGCCGCGCGTGCGCACTCAGGCTCCCCACCACAAGCCTCCCTCGGGTCACGGGACTCACCCTTGAGGTGTCTCCTGACCCACCCTTGAGGGGTCACGTGACCGACCCCTGAGGGGTAACGTGACCCACCCCAGAGGGGTCACGTGACCCACCCCTGAGGGGTCACGTGACCCACCCCAGAGGGGTCACGTGACCCACCCCTGAGGGGTCTCGTGACCTGCCCCTGAGGGGTCATGTGACCCAACCTTGAGGGGTCTCGTGACCCACGCTTTTCAGGTCTCGTGACCCACCCTTGAGGGGTCCCGTGACCCACCCTTGGGAGGTCACCTGCTCCACCCTTGAGAGGTCACATGACGCACCTTGAGAGGTCACAGCAGTTTTACAGGGTCCCTGCGCACCTGTTCGGGGAAACAGAAGCCCTCCCTGCCACTCAGAGGACCGCACGATTTCCCACAGGCCACACTGCCTAGCAGCACCTTCAGCCCCGCACAGACAGTGTGCTAAGGACAGACTTGGGTACCGGGGACATGGGCGGGGGAATTCCCATGGAACTCTCTAAGGGCCCGGTGCCCTGTGTGGCCCAGGGAGTGCCCATGCCGTTCCTTGACCCCGCAGGACACTTGCATCCAGCAATAAGCAGCCCTCTGCCTCCACGGGCCTCAAACACCTGCGCCCGGTGTGCGGGCACCTGGCGTACGTGGAGGCAAACCCGCAGACCCCTCTGGCCCGAACCCACCACTGCGAAGATCACCCTTTCTTCCATCCGTAAAGGGGTCACGCTTGAGGAGTGGAAGAACATGGGGAGGCCCCCAGGAGATGGCTTTTCTCCGAGCCGCGGCTGGCTCGTTTCGGGCCTATACGTGGGCCGCGCGTGTGCACTCAGGCTCCCCACCACAAGCCTCCCTCGGGTCACGGGACTCACCCTTGAGGTGTCTCCTGACCCACCCTTGAAGGGTCACGTGACCCACCCTTGAGGGGTCTCGTGACCCACCCCTGAGAGGTCACGTGACCCACCCCAGAGGGGTCACGTTTCCCACCCCTGAGGGGTCTCGTGACCCGCCCCTGAGGGGTCATGTGACCCACCCTTGAGGGGTCTCGTGACCCACGCTTTTCGGGTCACGTGACCCGCCGTTTAGGGGTCTCGTGACCCACCCTTGAGGGGTCATGTGACCCACCCTTGAGGGGTCTCGTGACCCACGCTTTTCGGGTCACGTGACCCGCCCTTTAGGGGTCCCGTGACCCACCCTTGGGAGTTCAACTGCTCCACCCTTGAGGGGTCACATGACGCACCTTGAGAGGTCACAGCAGTTTTACAGGGTCCCTGCGCACCTGTTCGGGGAAACAGAAGCCCTCCCTGCCACTCAGAGGACCGCACGATTTCCCACAGGCCACACTGCCTAGCAGCACCTTCAGCCCCGCACAGACAGTGTGCTAAGGACAGACTTGGGTACCGGGGACATGGGCGGGGGAATTCCCATGGAACTCTCTAAGGGCCCGGTGCCCTGTGTGGCCCGGGGAGTGCCCATGCCGTTCCTTGACCCCGCAGGACACTTGCATCCAGCAATAAGCAGCCCTCTGCCTCCACGGGGCTCAAACACCTGCGCCCGGTGTGCGGGCACCTGGCGTACGTGGAGGCAAACCCGCAGACCCCTCTGGCCCGAACCCACCACTGCGAAGATCACCCTTTCTTCCATCCGTAAAGGGGTCACGCTTGAGGAGTGGAAGAACATGGGGAGGCCCCCAGGAGATGGCTTTTCTCCGAGCCGCGGCTGGCTCGTTTCGGGCCTATACGTGGGCCGCGCATGCGCACTCAGGCTCCCAAGCACACACCTCCCTCGGCTCACCTAACCCACCCTTTAGAGGTCACAGCAGTTCCACAGGGTCCCTGGGCACCTGTCTGTGGACACAGGAGCCCTCCCTGCCACCTAGAGGACCACGCGATTTCCGCTGGGGAACACTGCCCAGAAGCACTCCTAGCCTCGCACAGACACTGTGCGCAGGATAGACTTGTGGACGAGAGGCCTGGGTGGGGAATTTTCCAGGGAACTCTCTAAAGGCCAGGTGCCCTCTGTCGCCCTGGGAGTGCCCACGCCGTCCCTTAACCCTGCAGGACACTATCATCCAGCAATAAGCAGCCCTCTGCCTCCACGGGGCTCGAACACCTGGGCCCGTTGTGAGAGCACCTGGCGTACGTGCAGGCAAACCCACAGACCCCTCTGGCCCGAACCCACCACTGCGAAGATCCCCCTTTTCTTCCATCTGTAAAGGGGTCCTCCTTGAGGAGTGGAGGAGATGGCTTTTCTCCGAGCCGCGGCTGGCTGGTTTCGGGCCTATACGTGGGCCGCGCGTGCGCACTCAGGCTCCCCACCACAAGCCTCCCTCGGGTCACGGGACTCACCCTTGAGGTGTCTCCTGACCCACCCTTGAGGAGTCACGTCACCCACCCTTGAGGGGTCACGTGACCCACCCCTGAGGGGTCATGTGACTCACCCTTGAGGGGTCTCGTGACCCACGCTTTTCGGGTCACGTGACCCGCCCTTTAGGGGTCTCGTGACCCACCCTTGAGGGATCTCGTGACCCACCCTTGAGGGGTCTCGTGACCCACCCTTCGGAGGTCACCTGCTCCACACTTGAGGGGTCACATGACGCACCTTGAGAGGTCACAGCAGTTTTACAGGGTCCCTGCGCACCTGTTCGGGGAAACAGAAGCCCTCCCTGCCACTCAGAGGACCGCACGATTTCCCACAGGCCACACTGCCTAGCAGCACCTTCAGCCCCGCACAGACAGTGTGCTAAGGACAGACTTGGGTACCGGGGACATGGGCGGGAGAATTCCCATGGAACTCTCTAAGGGCCCGGTGCCCTGTGTGGCCCGGGGAGTGCCCATGCCGTTCCTTGACCCCGCAGGACACTTGCATCCAGCAATAAGCAGCCCTCTGCCTCCACGGGGCTCGAACACCTGGGCCCGTTGTGAGAGCACCTGGCGTACGTGCAGGCAAACCCACCGACCCCTCTGGCCCGAACCCACCACTGCGAAGATCACCCTTTCTTCCATCCGTAAAGGGGTCACGCTTGAGGAGTGGAAGAACATGGGGAGGCCCCCAGGAGATGGCTTTTCTCCGAGCCGCGGCTGGCTCGTTTCGGGCCTATACGTGGGCCGCGCATGCGCACTCAGGCTCCCAAGCACACACCTCCCTCGGCTCACCTAACCCACCCTTTAGATGTCACAGCAGTTCCACAGGGTCCCTGGGCACCTGTCTGTGGACACAGGAGCCCTCCCTGCCACCTAGAGGACCACGCGATTTCCGCTGGGGAACACTGCCCAGAAGCACTCCTAGCCTCGCACAGACACTGTGCGCAGGATAGACTTGTGGACGAGAGGCCTGGGCGGGGAATTTTCCAGGGAACTCTCTAAAGGCCAGGTGCCCTCTGTCGCCCTGGGAGTGCCCACGCCGTCCCTTAACCCTGCAGGACACTATCATCCAGCAATAAGCAGCCCTCTGCCTCCACGGGGCTCGAACACCTGGGCCCGTTGTGAGAGCACCTGGCGTACGTGCAGGCAAACCCACAGACCCCTCTGGCCCGAACCCACCACTGCGAAGATCCCCCTTTTCTTCCATCTGTAAAGGGTTCCTCCTTGAGGAGTGGAGGAACATGGGGAGGCCCCCAGGAGATGTCTTTTCTCCGAGCCGCGGCTGGCAGGTTTTGCGCCTATACCTGGGCCGCGCGTGCGCACTCAGGCTCCCCACCACAAGCCTCACTCGGGTCACGGGACTCACCCTTGAGGTGTCTCCTGACCCACCCTTGAGGAGTCACGTCACCCACCCCTGAGGGGTCACGTGACCCACCCCTGAGGGGTCTCGTGACCCACCCCTGAGGCGTCACGTGACCCACCCCAGAGGGGTCACGTGACCCACCCCTGAGGGGTCTCGTGACCCACCCCTGAGGGGTCACGTGACCCACCCCTGAGGGGTCCCGTGACCCACCCCTGAGGCGTCACGTGACCCACCCCAGAGGGGTCACGTGACCCACCCCTGAGGGGTCTCGTGACCCACCCCTGAGGGGTCTCGTGACCCACCCCTGAGCGGTCACGTGACCCACCCTTGAGGGGTCTCGTGACCCACGCTTTTCGGGTCACGTGACCCGCCCTTTAGGGGTCTCGTGACCCACCCTTGAGGGGTCCCGTGACCCACCCTTGAGGGGTCTCGTGACCCACCCTTGGGAGGTCACCTGCCCCACCCTTGAGGGGTCACATGACCCACCTTGAGAGGTTACAGCAGTTTTACAGGGTCCCTGCCCACCTGTTCGGCGAAACAGAAGCCCTCCCTGCCACTCAGAGGACCGCACGATTTCCCACAGGCCACACTGCCTAGCAGCACCTTCAGCCCCGCACAGACAGTGTGCTAAGGACAGAGTTGGGTACCGGGGGCGTGGGCGGGGGATTTCCCATGGAACTCTCTAAGGGCCCGGTGCCCTGTGTGGCCCGGGGAGTGCCCATGCCGTTCCTTGACCCCGCAGGACACTTGCATCCAGCAATAAGCAGCCCTCTGCCTCCACGGGGCTCAAACACCTGCGCCCGGTGTGCGGGCACCTGGCGTACGTGGAGGCAAACCCGCAGACCCCTCTGGCCCGAACCCACCACTGCGAAGATCACCCTTTCTTCCATCCGTAAAGTGGTCACGCTTGAGGAGTGGAAGAACATGGGGAGGCCCCCAGGAGATGGCTTTTCTCCGAGCCGCGGCTGGCTCGTTTTGGGCCTATTCGTGGGCCGCGCATGCGCACTCAGGCTCCCAAGCACACACCTCCCTCGGCTCACCTAACCCACCCTTTAGAGGTCACAGCAGTTCCACAGGGTCCCTGGGCACCTGTCTGTGGACACAGGAGCCCTCCCTGCCACCTAGAGGACCACGCGATTTCCGCTGGGGAACACTGCCCAGAAGCACTCCTAGCCTCGCACAGACACTCTGCGCAGGATAGACTTGTGGACGAGAGGCCTGGGTGGGGAATTTTCCAGGGAAATCTCTAAAGGCCAGGTGCCCTCTGTCGCCCTGGGAGTGCCCACGCCGTCCCTTAACCCTGCAGGACACTATCATCCAGCAATAAGCAGCCCTCTGCCTCCACGGGGCTCGAACACCTGGGCCCGTTGTGAGAGCACCTGGCGTACGTGCAGGCAAACCCACAGACCCCTCTGGCCCGAACCCACCACTGCGAAGATCCCCCTTTTCTTCCATCTGTAAAGGGGTCCTCCTTGAGGAGTGGAGGAACATGGGGAGGCCCCCAGGAGATGGCTTTTCTCTGAGCCGCGGCTGGCTGGTTTCAGGCCTATACGTGGGCCGCGCGTGCGCACTCAGGCTCCCCACCACAAGCCTCCCTCGGGTCACGGGACTCACCCTTGAGGTGTCTCCTGACCCACCCTTGAGGGGTCACATGACCCACCCTTGACGGGTCACGTGACCCACCCCAGAGGGGTCACGTGACCCACCCCTGAGGGGTCTCCTGACCCGCCCCTGAGGGGTCATGTGACCCGCCCTTTAGGGGTCTCGTGACCCACCCTTGAGGGGTCTCGTGACCCACCCTTGAGGGGTCTCGTGACCCACCCTTGGGAGGTCACCTGCTCCACACTTGAGGGGTCACATGACGCACCTTGAGAGGTCACAGCAGTTTTACAGGGTCCCTGCGCACCTGTTCGGGGAAACAGAAGCCCTCCCCGCCACTCAGAGGACCGCACGATTTCCCACAGGCCACACTGCCTAGCAGCACCTTCAGCCCCGCACAGACAGTGTGCTAAGGACAGACTTGAGTACCGGGGACATGGGCGGGGGAATTCCCATGGAACTCTCTAAGGGCCCGGTGCCCTGTGTGGCCCGGGGAGTGCCCATGCCGTTCCTTGACCCCGCAGGACACTTGCATCCAGCAATAAGCAGCCCTCTGCCTCCACGGGGCTCAAACACCTGCGCCCGGTGTGCGGGCACCTGGCGTACGTGGAGGCAAACCCGCAGACCCCTCTGGCCCGAACCCACCACTGCGAAGATCACCCTTTCTTCCATCCGTAAAGGGGTCACGCTTGAGGAGTGGAAGAACATGGGGAGGCCCCCAGGAGATGGCTTTTCTCCGAGCCGCGGCTGGCTCGTTTCGGGCCTATACGTGGGCCGCGCATGCGCACTCAGGCTCCCAAGCACACACCTCCCTCGGCTCACCTAACCCACCCTTTAGAGGTCACAGCAGTTCCACAGGGTCCCTGGGCACCTGTCTGTGGACACAGGAGCCCTCCCTGCCACCTAGAGGACCACGCGATTTCCGCTGGGGAACACTGCCCAGAAGCACTCCTAGCCTCGCACAGACACTGTGCGCAGGATAGACTTGTGGACGAGAGGCCTGGGTGGGGAATTTTCCAGGGAACTCTCTAAAGGCCAGGTGCCCTCTGTCGCCCTGGGAGTGCCCACGCCGTCCCTTAACCCTGCAGGACACTATCATCCAGCAATAAGCAGCCCTCTGCCTCCACGGGGCTCGAACACCTGGGCCCGTTGTGAGAGCACCTGGCGTACGTGCAGGCAAACCCACAGACCCCTCTGGCCCGAACCCACCACTGCGAAGATCCCCCTTTTCTTCCATCTGTAAAGGGGTCCTCCTTGAGGAGTGGAGGAGATGGCTTTTCTCCGAGCCGCGGCTGGCTGGTTTCGGGCCTATACGTGGGCCCCGCGTGCGCACTCAGGCTCCCCACCACAAGCCTCCCTCGGGTCACGGGACTCACCCTTGAGGTGTCTCCTGACCCACCCTTGAGGGGTCACGTGACCCACCCCTGAGGGGTCTCGTGACCCGCCCCTGAGGGGTCATTTGACTCACCCTTGAGGGGTCTCGTGACCCACGCTTTTCGGGTCACGTGACCCGCCCTTTAGGGGTCTCGTGACCCACCCTTGAGGGATCTCCTGACCCACCCTTGAGGGGTCTCGTGACCCACCCTTCGGAGGTCACCTGCTCCACACTTGAGGGGTCACATGACGCACCTTGAGAGGTCACAGCAGTTTTACAGGGTCCCTGCGCACCTGTTCGGGGAAACAGAAGCCCTCCCTGCCACTCAGAGAACCGCACGATTTCCCACAGGCCACACTGCCTAGCAGCACCTTCAGCCCCGCACAGACAGTGTGCTAAGGACAGACTTGGGTACCGGGGACATGGGCGGGAGAATTCCCATGGAACTCTCTAAGGGCCCGGTGCCCTGTGTGGCCCGGGGAGTGCCCATGCCGTTCCTTGACCCCGCAGGACACTTGCATCCAGCAATAAGCAGCCCTCTGCCTCCACGGGGCTCGAACACCTGGGCCCGTTGTGAGAGCTCCTGGCGTACGTGCAGGCAAACCCACCGACCCGTCTGGCCCGAACCCACACTGCGAAGATCCCCCTTTTCTTCCATCTGTAAAGGGGTCCTCCTTGAGGAGTGGAGGAACATGGGGAGGCCCCCAGGAGATGGCTTTCCTCTGAGCCGCGGCTGGCTGGTTTCGGGCCTATACGTGGGCCGCGCGTGCGCACTCAGGCTCCCCACCACAAGCCTCCCTCGGGTCACGGGACTCACCCTTGAGGTGTCTCCTGACCCACCCTTGAGGGGTCACGTGACCCACCCCTGAGGGGTAACGTGACCCACCCCAGAGGGGTCACGTGACCCACCCCTGAGGGGTCACGTGACCCACCCCAGAGGGGTCACGTGACCCACCCCTGAGGGGTCTCGTGACCTGCCCCTGAGGGGTCATGTGACCCAACCTTGAGGGGTCTCGTGACCCACGCTTTTCAGGTCACGTGACCCGCCCTTTAGGGGTCTCGTGACCCACCCTTGAGGGGTCCCGTGACCCACCCTTGGGAGGTCACCTGCTCCACCCTTGAGAGGTCACATGACGCACCTTGAGAGGTCACAGCAGTTTTACAGGGTCCCTGCGCACCTGTTCGGGGAAACAGAAGCCCTCCCTGCCACTCAGAGGACCGCACGATTTCCCACAGGCCACACTGCCTAGCAGCACCTTCAGCCCCGCACAGACAGTGTGCTAAGGACAGACTTGGGTACCGGGGACATGGGCGGGGGAATTCCCATGGAACTCTCTAAGGGCCCGGTGCCCTGTGTGGCCCAGGGAGTGCCCATGCCGTTCCTTGACCCCGCAGGACACTTGCATCCAGCAATAAGCAGCCCTCTGCCTCCACGGGCCTCAAACACCTGCGCCCGGTGTGCGGGCACCTGGCGTAGGTGGAGGCAAACCCGCAGACCCCTCTGGCCCGAACCCACCACTGCGAAGATCACCCTTTCTTCCATCCGTAAAGGGGTCACGCTTGAGGAGTGGAAGAACATGGGGAGGCCCCCAGGAGATGGCTTTTCTCCGAGCCGCGACTGGCTCGTTTCGGGCCTATACGTGGGCCGCGCATGCGCACTCAGGCTCCCAAGCACACACCTCCCTCGGCTCACCTAACCCACCCTTTAGAGGTCACAGCAGTTCCACAGGGTCCCTGGGCACCTGTCTGTGGACACAGGAGCCCTCCCTGCCACCTAGAGGACCACGCGTTTTCCGCTGGGGAACACTGCCCAGAAGCACTCCTAGCCTCGCACAGACACTCTGCGCAGGATAGACTTGTGGACGAGAGGCCTGGGTGGGGAATTTTCCAGGGAAATCTCTAAAGGCCAGGTGCCCTCTGTCCCCCTGGGAGTGCCCACGCCGTCCCTTAACCCTGCAGGACACTATCATCCAGCAATAAGCAGCCCTCTGCCTCCACGGGGCTCGAACACCTGGGCCCGTTGTGAGAGCACCTGGCGTACGTGCAGGCAAACCCACAGACCCCTCTGGCCCGAACCCACCACTGCGAAGATCCCCCTTTTCTTCCATCTGTAAAGGGGTCCTCCTTGAGGAGTGGAGGAACATGGGGAGGCCCCCAGGAGATGGCTTTTCTCTGAGCCGCGGCTGGCTGGTTTCGGGCCTATACGTGGGCCGCGCGTGCCCACTCAGTCTCCCCACCACAAGCCTCCCTCGGGTCACGGGACTCACCCTTGAGGTGTCTCCTGACCCACCCTTGAGGGGTCACATGACCCACCCTTGACGGGTCACGTGACCCACCCCAGAGGGGTCACGTGACCCACCCCTGAGGGGTCTCGTGACCCGCCCCTGAGGGGTCATGTGACCCGCCCTTTAGGGGTCTCGTGACCCACCCTTGAGGGGTCTCGTGACCCACCCTTGAGGGGTCTCGTGACCCACCCTTGGGAGGTCACCTGCTCCACACTTGAGGGGTCACATCACGCACCTGAGAGGTCACAGCAGTTTTACAGGGTCCCTGCGCACCTGTTCGGGGAAACAGAAGCCCTCCCCGCCACTCAGAGGACCGCACGATTTCCCACAGGCCACACTGCCTAGCAGCACCTTCAGCCCCGCACAGACAGTGTGCTAAGGACAGACTTGGGTACCGGGGACATGGGCGGGAGAATTCCCATGGAACTCTCTAAGGGCCCGGTGCCCTGTGTGGCCCGGGGAGTGCCCATGCCGTTCCTTGACCCCGCAGGACACTTGCATCCAGCAATAAGCAGCCCTCTGCCTCCACGGGGCTCGAACACCTGGGCCCGTTGTGAGAGCACCTGGCGTACGTGCAGGCAAACCCACAGACCCCTCTGGCCCGAACCCACCACTGCGAAGATCCCCCTTTTCTTCCATCTGTAAAGGGGTCCTCCCTGAGGAGTGGAGGAACATGGGGAGGCCCCCAGGAGATGGCTTTTCTCTGAGCCGCGGCTGGCTGGTTTCGGGCCTATACGTGGGCCGCGCGTGCGCACTCAGGCTCCCCACCACAAGCCTCCCTCGGGTCACGGGACTCACCCTTGAGGTGTCTCCTGACCCACCCTTGAGGGGTCACGTGACCCACCCCTGAGGGGTAAAGTGACCCACCCCAGAGGGGTCACGTGACCCACCCCTGAGGGGTCTCGTGACCCGCCCCTGAGGGGTCATGTGACCCAACCTTGAGGGGTCTCGTGCCCACGCTTTTCGGGTCACGTGACCCGCCCTTTAGGGGTCTCGTGACCCACCCTTGAGGGGTCCCGTGACCCACCCTTGGGAGTTCACCTGCTCCACCCTTGAGGGGTCACATGACGCACCTTGAGAGGTCACAGCAGTTTTACAGGGTCCCTGCGCACCTGTTCGGGGAAACAGAAGCCCTCCCTGCCACTCAGAGGACCGCACGATTTCCCACAGGCCACACTGCCTAGCAGCACCTTCAGCCCCGCACAGACAGTGTGCTAAGGACAGACTTGGGTACCGGGGACATGGGCGGGGGAATTCCCATGGAACTCTCTAAGGGCCCGGTGCCCTGTGTGGCCCGGGGAGTGCCCATGCCGTTCCTTGACCCCGCAGGACACTTGCATCCAGCAATAAGCAGCCCTCTGCCTCCACGGGGCTCAAACACCTGCGCCCGGTGTGCGGGCACCTGGCGTACGTGGAGGCAAACCCGCAGACCCCTCTGGCCCGAACCCACCACTGCGAAGATCACCCTTTCTTCCATCCGTAAAGGGGTCACGCTTGAGGAGTGGAAGAACATGGGGAGGCCCCCAGGAGATGGCTTTTCTCCGAGCCGCGGCTGGCTCGTTTCGGGCCTATACGTGGGCCGCGCATGCGCACTCAGGCTCCCTAGCACACACCTCCCTCGGCTCACCTAACCCACCCTTTAGATGTCACAGCAGTTCCACAGGGTCCCTGGGCACCTGTCTGTGGACACAGGAGCCCTCCCTGCCACCTAGAGGACCACGCGATTTCCGCTGGGGAACACTGCCCAGAAGCACTCCTAGCCTCGCACAGACACTGTGCGCAGGATAGACTTGTGGACGAGAGGCCTGGGCGGGGAATTTTCCAGGGAACTCTCTAAAGGCCAGGTGCCCTCTGTCGCCCTGGGAGTGCCCACGCCGTCCCTTAACCCTGCAGGACACTATCATCCAGCAATAAGCAGCCCTCTGCCTCCACGGGGCTCGAACACCTGGGCCCGTTGTGAGAGCACCTGGCGTACGTGCAGGCAAACCCACAGACCCCTCTGGCCCGAACCCACCACTGCGAAGATCCCCCTTTTCTTCCATCTGTAAAGGGTTCCTCCTTGAGGAGTGGAGGAACATGGGGAGGCCCCCAGGAGATGTCTTTTCTCCGAGCCGCGGCTGGCAGGTTTTGCGCCTATACCTGGGCCGCGCGTGCGCACTCAGGCTCCCCACCACAAGCCTCACTCGGGTCACGGGACTCACCCTTGAGGTGTCTCCTGACCCACCCTTGAGGAGTCACGTCACCCACCCCTGAGGGGTCACGTGACCCACCCCTGAGGGGTCTCGTGACCCACCCCTGAGGCGTCACGTGACCCACCCCAGAGGGGTCACGTGACCCACCCCTGAGGGGTCTCGTGACCCACCCCTGAGGGGTCACGTGACCCACCCCTGAGGGGTCCCGTGACCCACCCCTGAGGCGTCACGTGACCCACCCCAGAGGGGTCACGTGACCCACCCCTGCGGGGTCTCGTGACCCACCCCTGAGGGGTCACGTGACCCACCCTTGAGGGGTCTCGTGACCCACGCTTTTCGGGTCAAGTGACCCGCCCTTTAGGGGTCTGGTGACCCACCCTTGAGGGGTCCCGTGACCCACCCTTGAGTGGTCTCGTGACCCACCCTTGGGAGGTAACCTGCCGCACCCTTGAGGGGTCACATGACTCAGCTTGAGAGGTCACAGCATTTTTACAGGGTCCCTGCGCACCTGTTCGGGGAAACAGAAGCCCTCCCTGCCACTCAGAGGACCGCACGATTTCCCACAGGCCACACTGCCTAGCAGCACCTTCAGCCCAGCACAGACAGTGTGCTAAGGACAGAGTTGGGTACCGGGGACATGGGCGGGGGAATTCCCATGGAACTCTCTAAGGGCCCGGTGCCCTGTGTGGCCCGGGGAGTGCCCATGCCGTTCCTTGACCCCGCAGGACACTTGCATCCAGCAATAAGCAGCCCTCTGCCTCCACGGGGCTCAAACACCTGCGCCCGGTGTGCGGGCACCTGGCGTACGTGGAGGCAAACCCGCAGACCCCTCTGGCCCGAACCCACCACTGCGAAGATCACCCTTTCTTCCATCCGTAAAGGGGTCACGCTTGAGGAGTGGAAGAACATGGGGAGGCCCCCAGGAGATGGCTTTTCTCCGAGCCGAGGCTGGCTCGTTTCGGGCCTATACGTGGGCCGCGCATGCGCACTCAGGCTCCCTAGCACACACCTCCCTCGGCTCACCTAACCCACCCTTTAGAGGTCACAGCAGTTCCACAGGGTCCCTGGGCACCTGTCTGTGGACACAGGAGCCCTCCCTGCCACCTAGAGGACCACGCGATTTCCGCTGGGGAACACTGCCCAGAAGCACTCCTAGCCTCGCACAGACACTGTGCGCAGGATAGACTTGTGGACGAGAGGCCTGGGCGGGGAATTTTCCAGGGAACTCTCTAAAGGCCAGGTGCCCTCTGTCGCCCTGGGAGTGCCCACGCCGTCCCTTAACCCTGCAGGACACTATCATCCAGCAATAAGCAGCCCTCTGCCTCCACGGGGCTCGAACACCTGGGCCCGTTGTGAGAGCACCTGGCGTACGTGCATGCAAACCCACAGACCCCTCTGGCCCGAACCCACCACTGCGAAGATCCCCCTTTTCTTCCATCTGTAAAGGGGTCCTCCTTGAGGAGTGGAGGAGATGGCTTTTCTCCGAGCCGCGGCTGGCTGGTTTCGGGCCTATACGTGGGCCGCGCGTGCGCACTCAGGCTCCCCACCACAAGCCTCCCTCGGGTCACGGGACTCACCCTTGAGGTGTCTCCTGACCCACCCTTGAGGGGTCACGTGACCCACCCCTGAGGGGTCACGTGACCCACCCAGAGGGGTCACGTGACCCACCCCTGAGGGGTCACATGACCCACCCCAGAGGGGTCACGTGACCCACCCCTGAGGGGTCTCGTGACCCGCCCCTGAGGGGTCATGTGACTCACCCTTGAGGGGTCTCGTGACCCGCGCTTTTCGGGTCACGTGACCCGCCCTTTAGGGGTCTCGTGACCCACCCTTGAGGGATCTCGTGACCCACCCTTGAGGGGTCTCGTGACCCACCCTTCGGAGGTCACCTGCTCCACACTTGAGGGGTCACATGACGCACCTTGAGAGGTCACAGCAGTTTTACAGGGTCCCTGCGCACCTGTTCGGGGAAACAGAAGCCCTCCCTGCCACTCAGAGGACCGCACGATTTCCCACAGGCCACACTGCCTAGCAGCACCTTCAGCCCCGCACAGACAGTGTGCTAAGGACAGACTTGGGTACCGGGGACATGGGAGGGAGAATTCCCATGGAACTCTCTAAGGGCCCGGTGCCCTGTGTGGCCCGGGGAGTGCCCATGCCGTTCCTTGACCCCGC
Organism: Desmodus rotundus; assembly: GCF_022682495.2. Classification (NCBI taxonomy): domain Eukaryota; kingdom Metazoa; phylum Chordata; class Mammalia; order Chiroptera; family Phyllostomidae; genus Desmodus; species Desmodus rotundus. Next base: position 940,235 of record NW_026527225.1, on the reverse strand, counting down.
AGGACACTTGCATCCAGCAATAAGCAGCCCTCTGCCTCCACGGGGCTCGAACACCTGGGCCCGTTGTGAGAGCACCTGGCGTACGTGCAGGCAAACCCACCGACCCCTCTGGCCCGAACCCACACTGCGAAGATCCCCCTTTTCTTCCATCTGTAAAGGGGTCCTCCTTGAGGAGTGGAGGAACATGGGGAGGCCCCCAGGAGATGGCTTTTCTCTGAGCCGCGGCTGGCTGGTTTCGGGCCTATACGTGGGCCGCGCGTGCGCACTCAGGCTCCCCACCACAAGCCTCCCTCGGGTCACGGGACTCACCCTTGAGGTGTCTCCTGACCCACCCTTGAGGGGTCACGTGACCGACCCCTGAGGGGTAACGTGACCCACCCCAGAGGGGTCACGTGACCCACCCCTGAGGGGTCACGTGACCCACCCCAGAGGGGTCACGTGACCCACCCCTGAGGGGTCTCGTGACCTGCCCCTGAGGGGTCATGTGACCCAACCTTGAGGGGTCTCGTGACCCACGCTTTTCAGGTCTCGTGACCCACCCTTGAGGGGTCCCGTGACCCACCCTTGGGAGGTCACCTGCTCCACCCTTGAGAGGTCACATGACGCACCTTGAGAGGTCACAGCAGTTTTACAGGGTCCCTGCGCACCTGTTCGGGGAAACAGAAGCCCTCCCTGCCACTCAGAGGACCGCACGATTTCCCACAGGCCACACTGCCTAGCAGCACCTTCAGCCCCGCACAGACAGTGTGCTAAGGACAGACTTGGGTACCGGGGACATGGGCGGGGGAATTCCCATGGAACTCTCTAAGGGCCCGGTGCCCTGTGTGGCCCAGGGAGTGCCCATGCCGTTCCTTGACCCCGCAGGACACTTGCATCCAGCAATAAGCAGCCCTCTGCCTCCACGGGCCTCAAACACCTGCGCCCGGTGTGCGGGCACCTGGCGTACGTGGAGGCAAACCCGCAGACCCCTCTGGCCCGAACCCACCACTGCGAAGATCACCCTTTCTTCCATCCGTAAAGGGGTCACGCTTGAGGAGTGGAAGAACATGGGGAGGCCCCCAGGAGATGGCTTTTCTCCGAGCCGCGGCTGGCTCGTTTCGGGCCTATACGTGGGCCGCGCGTGTGCACTCAGGCTCCCCACCACAAGCCTCCCTCGGGTCACGGGACTCACCCTTGAGGTGTCTCCTGACCCACCCTTGAAGGGTCACGTGACCCACCCTTGAGGGGTCTCGTGACCCACCCCTGAGAGGTCACGTGACCCACCCCAGAGGGGTCACGTTTCCCACCCCTGAGGGGTCTCGTGACCCGCCCCTGAGGGGTCATGTGACCCACCCTTGAGGGGTCTCGTGACCCACGCTTTTCGGGTCACGTGACCCACCCCTGAGGGGTCTCCTGACCCGCCCCTGAGGGGTCATGTGACCCGCCCTTTAGGGGTCTCGTGACCCACCCTTGAGGGGTCTCGTGACCCACCCTTGAGGGGTCTCGTGACCCACCCTTGGGAGGTCACCTGCTCCACACTTGAGGGGTCACATGACGCACCTTGAGAGGTCACAGCAGTTTTACAGGGTCCCTGCGCACCTGTTCGGGGAAACAGAAGCCCTCCCCGCCACTCAGAGGACCGCACGATTTCCCACAGGCCACACTGCCTAGCAGCACCTTCAGCCCCGCACAGACAGTGTGCTAAGGACAGACTTGAGTACCGGGGACATGGGCGGGGGAATTCCCATGGAACTCTCTAAGGGCCCGGTGCCCTGTGTGGCCCGGGGAGTGCCCATGCCGTTCCTTGACCCCGCAGGACACTTGCATCCAGCAATAAGCAGCCCTCTGCCTCCACGGGGCTCAAACACCTGCGCCCGGTGTGCGGGCACCTGGCGTACGTGGAGGCAAACACGCAGACCCCTCTGGCCCGAACCCACCACTGCGAAGATCACCCTTTCTTCCATCCGTAAAGGGGTCACGCTTGAGGAGTGGAAGAACATGGGGAGGCCCCCAGGAGATGGCTTTTCTCCGAGCCGCGGCTGGCTCGTTTCGGGCCTATACGTGGGCCGCGCATGCGCACTCAGGCTCCCAAGCACACACCTCCCTCGGCTCACCTAACCCACCCTTTAGAGGTCACAGCAGTTCCACAGGGTCCCTGGGCACCTGTCTGTGGACACAGGAGCCCTCCCTGCCACCTAGAGGACCACGCGATTTCCGCTGGGGAACACTGCCCAGAAGCACTCCTAGCCTCGCACAGACACTGTGCGCAGGATAGACTTGTGGACGAGAGGCCTGGGTGGGGAATTTTCCAGGGAACTCTCTAAAGGCCAGGTGCCCTCTGTCGCCCTGGGAGTGCCCACGCCGTCCCTTAACCCTGCAGGACACTATCATCCAGCAATAAGCAGCCCTCTGCCTCCACGGGGCTCGAACACCTGGGCCCGTTGTGAGAGCACCTGGCGTACGTGCAGGCAAACCCACAGACCCCTCTGGCCCGAACCCACCACTGCGAAGATCCCCCTTTTCTTCCATCTGTAAAGGGGTCCTCCTTGAGGAGTGGAGGAGATGGCTTTTCTCCGAGCCGCGGCTGGCTGGTTTCGGGCCTATACGTGGGCCCCGCGTGCGCACTCAGGCTCCCCACCACAAGCCTCCCTCGGGTCACGGGACTCACCCTTGAGGTGTCTCCTGACCCACCCTTGAGGGGTCACGTGACCCACCCCTGAGGGGTCTCGTGACCCGCCCCTGAGGGGTCATTTGACTCACCCTTGAGGGGTCTCGTGACCCACGCTTTTCGGGTCACGTGACCCGCCCTTTAGGGGTCTCGTGACCCACCCTTGAGGGATCTCCTGACCCACCCTTGAGGGGTCTCGTGACCCACCCTTCGGAGGTCACCTGCTCCACACTTGAGGGGTCACATGACGCACCTTGAGAGGTCACAGCAGTTTTACAGGGTCCCTGCGCACCTGTTCGGGGAAACAGAAGCCCTCCCTGCCACTCAGAGAACCGCACGATTTCCCACAGGCCACACTGCCTAGCAGCACCTTCAGCCCCGCACAGACAGTGTGCTAAGGACAGACTTGGGTACCGGGGACATGGGCGGGAGAATTCCCATGGAACTCTCTAAGGGCCCGGTGCCCTGTGTGGCCCGGGGAGTGCCCATGCCGTTCCTTGACCCCGCAGGACACTTGCATCCAGCAATAAGCAGCCCTCTGCCTCCACGGGGCTCGAACACCTGGGCCCGTTGTGAGAGCACCTGGCGTACGTGCAGGCAAACCCACCGACCCGTCTGGCCCGAACCCACACTGCGAAGATCCCCCTTTTCTTCCATCTGTAAAGGGGTCCTCCTTGAGGAGTGGAGGAACATGGGGAGGCCCCCAGGAGATGGCTTTCCTCTGAGCCGCGGCTGGCTGGTTTCGGGCCTATACGTGGGCCGCGCGTGCGCACTCAGGCTCCCCACCACAAGCCTCCCTCGGGTCACGGGACTCACCCTTGAGGTGTCTCCTGACCCACCCTTGAGGGGTCACGTGACCCACCCCTGAGGGGTAACGTGACCCACCCCAGAGGGGTCACGTGACCCACCCCTGAGGGGTCACGTGACCCACCCCAGAGGGGTCACGTGACCCACCCCTGAGGGGTCTCGTGACCTGCCCCTGAGGGGTCATGTGACCCAACCTTGAGGGGTCTCGTGACCCACGCTTTTCAGGTCACGTGACCCGCCCTTTAGGGGTCTCGTGACCCACCCTTGAGGGGTCCCGTGACCCACCCTTGGGAGGTCACCTGCTCCACCCTTGAGAGGTCACATGACGCACCTTGAGAGGTCACAGCAGTTTTACAGGGTCCCTGCGCACCTGTTCGGGGAAACAGAAGCCCTCCCTGCCACTCAGAGGACCGCACGATTTCCCACAGGCCACACTGCCTAGCAGCACCTTCAGCCCCGCACAGACAGTGTGCTAAGGACAGACTTGGGTACCGGGGACATGGGCGGGGGAATTCCCATGGAACTCTCTAAGGGCCCGGTGCCCTGTGTGGCCCAGGGAGTGCCCATGCCGTTCCTTGACCCCGCAGGACACTTGCATCCAGCAATAAGCAGCCCTCTGCCTCCACGGGCCTCAAACACCTGCGCCCGGTGTGCGGGCACCTGGCGTAGGTGGAGGCAAACCCGCAGACCCCTCTGGCCCGAACCCACCACTGCGAAGATCACCCTTTCTTCCATCCGTAAAGGGGTCACGCTTGAGGAGTGGAAGAACATGGGGAGGCCCCCAGGAGATGGCTTTTCTCCGAGCCGCGACTGGCTCGTTTCGGGCCTATACGTGGGCCGCGCATGCGCACTCAGGCTCCCAAGCACACACCTCCCTCGGCTCACCTAACCCACCCTTTAGAGGTCACAGCAGTTCCACAGGGTCCCTGGGCACCTGTCTGTGGACACAGGAGCCCTCCCTGCCACCTAGAGGACCACGCGATTTCCGCTGGGGAACACTGCCCAGAAGCACTCCTAGCCTCGCACAGACACTGTGCGCAGGATAGACTTGTGGACGAGAGGCCTGGGTGGGGAATTTTCCAGGGAACTCTCTAAAGGCCAGGTGCCCTCTGTCGCCCTGGGAGTGCCCACGCCGTCCCTTAACCCTGCAGGACACTATCATTCAGCAATAAGCAGCCCTCTGCCTCCACGGGGCTCGAACACCTGGGCCCGTTGTGAGAGCACCTGGCGTACGTGCAGGCAAACCCACAGACCCCTCTGGCCCGAACCCACCACTGCGAAGATCCCCCTTTTCTTCCATCTGTAAAGGGGTCCTCCTTGAGGAGTGGAGGAACATGGGGAGGCCCCCAGGAGATGGCTTTTCTCTGAGCCGCGGCTGGCTGGTTTCGGGCCTATACGTGGGCCGCGCGTGCGCACTCAGGCTCCCCACCACAAGCCTCCCTCGGGTCACGGGACTCACCCTTGAGGTGTCTCCTGACCCACCCTTGAAGGGTCACGTGACCCACCCTTGAGGGGTCTCGTGACCCACCCCAGAGGGGTCACGTTTCCCACCCCTGAGGGGTCTCGTGACCCGCCCCTGAGGGGTCATGTGACCCACCCTTGAGGGGTCTCGTGACCCACGCTTTTCGGGTCACGTGACCAGCCGTTTAGGGGTCTCGTGACCCACCCTTGAGGGGTCACGTGACCCGCCCCTGAGGGGTCACGTGACCCACCCCAGAGGGGTCACGTTTCCCACCCCTGAGGGGTCTCGTGACCCGCCCCTGAGGGGTCATGTGACCCACCCTTGAGGGGTCTCGTGACCCACGCTTTTCGGGTCACGTGACCCGCCCTTTAGGGATCTCGTGACCCACCCTTGAGGGGTCCCGTGACCCACCCTTGGGAGTTCACCTGCTCCACCCTTGAGGGGTCACATGACGCACCTTGAGAGGTCACAGCAGTTTTACAGGGTCCCTGCGCACCTGTTCGGGGAAACAGAAGCCCTCCCTGCCACTCAGAGGACCGCACGATTTCCCACAGGCCACACTGCCTAGCAGCACCTTCAGCCCCGCACAGACAGTGTGCTAAGGACAGACTTGGGTACCGGGGACATGGGCGGGGGAATTCCCATGGAACTCTCTAAGGGCCCGGTGCCCTGTGTGGCCCGGGGAGTGCCCATGCCGTTCCTTGACCCCGCAGGACACTTGCATCCAGCAATAAGCAGCCCTCTGCCTCCACGGGGCTCGAACACCTGGGCCCGTTGTGAGAGCACCTGGCGTACGTGCAGGCAAACCCACCGACCCCTCTGGCCCGAACCCACACTGCGAAGATCCCCCTTTTCTTCCATCTGTAAAGGGGTCCTCCTTGAGGAGTGGAGGAACATGGGGAGGCCCCCAGGAGATGGCTTTTCTCTGAGCCGCGGCTGGCTGGTTTCGGGCCTATACGTGGGCCGCGCGTGCGCACTCAGGCTCCCCACCACAAGCCTCCCTCGGGTCACGGGACTCACCCTTGAAGTGTCTCCTGACCCACCCTTGAGGGGTCACGTGACCCACCCCTGAGGGGTAACGTGACCCACCCCAGAGGGGTCACGTGACCCACCCCTGAGGGGTCACGTGACCCACCCCAGAGGGGTCACGTGACCCACCACTGAGGGGTCTCGTGACCTGCCCCTGAGGGGTCATGTGACCCAACCTTGAGGGGTCTCGTGACCCACGCTTTTCAGGTCTCGTGACCCACCCTTGAGGGGTCCCGTGACCCACCCTTGGGAGGTCACCTGCTCCACCCTTGAGAGGTCACATGACGCACCTTGAGAGGTCACAGCAGTTTTACAGGGTCCCTGCGCACCTGTTCGGGGAAACAGAAGCCCTCCCTGCCACTCAGAGGACCGCACGATTTCCCACAGGCCACACTGCCTAGCAGCACCTTCAGCCCCGCACAGACAGTGTGCTAAGGACAGACTTGGGTACCGGGGACATGGGCGGGGGAATTCCCATGGAACTCTCTAAGGGCCCGGTGCCCTGTGTGGCCCAGGGAGTGCCCATGCCGTTCCTTGACCCCGCAGGACACTTGCATCCAGCAATAAGCAGCCCTCTGCCTCCACGGGCCTCAAACACCTGCGCCCGGTGTGCGGGCACCTGGCGTACGTGGAGGCAAACCCGCAGACCCCTCTGGCCCGAACCCACCACTGCGAAGATCACCCTTTCTTCCATCCGTAAAGGGGTCACGCTTGAGGAGTGGAAGAACATGGGGAGGCCCCCAGGAGATGGCTTTTCTCCGAGCCGCGGCTGGCTCGTTTCGGGCCTATACGTGGGCCGCGCATGCGCACTCAGGCTCCCAAGCACACACCTCCCTCGGCTCACCTAACCCACCCTTTAGAGGTCACAGCAGTTCCACAGGGTCCCTGGGCACCTGTCTGTGGACACAGGAGCCCTCCCTGCCACCTAGAGGACCACGCGATTTCCGCTGGGGAACACTGCCCAGAAGCACTCCTAGCCTCGCACAGACACTGTGCGCAGGATAGACTTGTGGACGAGAGGCCTGGGTGGGGAATTTTCCAGGGAACTCTCTAAAGGCCAGGTGCCCTCTGTCGCCCTGGGAGTGCCCACGCCGTCCCTTAATCCTGCAGGACACTATCATTCAGCAATAAGCAGCCCTCTGCCTCCACGGGGCTCGAACACCTGGGCCCGTTGTGAGAGCACCTGGCGTACGTGCAGGCAAACCCACAGACCCCTCTGGCCCGAACCCACCACTGCGAAGATCCCCCTTTTCTTCCATCTGTAAAGGGGTCCTCCTTGAGGAGTGGAGGAACATGGGGAGGCCCCCAGGAGATGGCTTTTCTCTGAGCCGCGGCTGGCTGGTTTCGGGCCTATACGTGGGCCGCGCGTGCGCACTCAGGCTCCCCACCACAAGCCTCCCTCGGGTCACGGGACTCACCCTTGAGGTGTCTCCTGACCCACCCTTGAAGGGTCACGTGACCCACCCTTGAGGGGTCTCGTGACCCACCCCTGAGAGGTCACGTGACCCACCCCAGAGGGGTCACGTTTCCCACCCCTGAGGGGTCTCGTGACCCGCCCCTGAGGGGTCATGTGACCCACCCTTGAGGGGTCTCGTGACCCACGCTTTTCGGGTCACGTGACCCGCCGTTTAGGGGTCTCGTGACCCACCCTTGAGGGGTCACGTGACCCGCCCCTGAGGGGTCACGTGACCCACCCCAGAGGGGTCACGTTTCCCACCCCTGAGGGGTCTCGTGACCCGCCCCTGAGGGGTCATGTGACCCACCCTTGAGGGGTCTCGTGACCCACGCTTTTCGGGTCACGTGACCCGCCCTTTAGGGGTCTCGTGACCCACCCTTGAGGGGTCCCGTGACCCACCCTTGGGAGTTCAACTGCTCCACCCTTGAGGGGTCACATGACGCACCTTGAGAGGTCACAGCAGTTTTACAGGGTCCCTGCGCACCTGTTCGGGGAAACAGAAGCCCTCCCTGCCACTCAGAGGACCGCACGATTTCCCACAGGCCACACTGCCTAGCAGCACCTTCAGCCCCGCACAGACAGTGTGCTAAGGACAGACTTGGGTACCGGGGACATGGGCGGGGGAATTCCCATGGAACTCTCTAAGGGCCCGGTGCCCTGTGTGGCCCGGGGAGTGCCCATGCCGTTCCTTGACCCCGCAGGACACTTGCATCCAGCAATAAGCAGCCCTCTGCCTCCACGGGGCTCAAACACCTGCGCCCGGTGTGCGGGCACCTGGCGTACGTGGAGGCAAACCCGCAGACCCCTCTGGCCCGAACCCACCACTGCGAAGATCACCCTTTCTTCCATCCGTAAAGGGGTCACGCTTGAGGAGTGGAAGAACATGGGGAGGCCCCCAGGAGATGGCTTTTCTCCGAGCCGCGGCTGGCTCGTTTCGGGCCTATACGTGGGCCGCGCATGCGCACTCAGGCTCCCAAGCACACACCTCCCTCGGCTCACCTAACCCACCCTTTAGAGGTCACAGCAGTTCCACAGGGTCCCTGGGCACCTGTCTGTGGACACAGGAGCCCTCCCTGCCACCTAGAGGACCACGCGATTTCCGCTGGGGAACACTGCCCAGAAGCACTCCTAGCCTCGCACAGACACTGTGCGCAGGATAGACTTGTGGACGAGAGGCCTGGGTGGGGAATTTTCCAGGGAACTCTCTAAAGGCCAGGTGCCCTCTGTCGCCCTGGGAGTGCCCACGCCGTCCCTTAACCCTGCAGGACACTATCATCCAGCAATAAGCAGCCCTCTGCCTCCACGGGGCTCGAACACCTGGGCCCGTTGTGAGAGCACCTGGCGTACGTGCAGGCAAACCCACAGACCCCTCTGGCCCGAACCCACCACTGCGAAGATCCCCCTTTTCTTCCATCTGTAAAGGGGTCCTCCTTGAGGAGTGGAGGAGATGGCTTTTCTCCGAGCCGCGGCTGGCTGGTTTCGGGCCTATACGTGGGCCGCGCGTGCGCACTCAGGCTCCCCACCACAAGCCTCCCTCGGGTCACGGGACTCACCCTTGAGGTGTCTCCTGACCCACCCTTGAGGAGTCACGTCACCCACCCCTGAGGGGTCACGTGACCCACCCCTGAGGGGTCATGTGACTCACCCTTGAGGGGTCTCGTGACCCACGCTTTTCGGGTCACGTGACCCGCCCTTTAGGGGTCTCGTGACCCACCCTTGAGGGATCTCGTGACCCACCCTTGAGGGGTCTCGTGACCCACCCTTCGGAGGTCACCTGCTCCACACTTGAGGGGTCACATGACGCACCTTGAGAGGTCACAGCAGTTTTACAGGGTCCCTGCGCACCTGTTCGGGGAAACAGAAGCCCTCCCTGCCACTCAGAGGACCGCACGATTTCCCACAGGCCACACTGCCTAGCAGCACCTTCAGCCCCGCACAGACAGTGTGCTAAGGACAGACTTGGGTACCGGGGACATGGGCGGGAGAATTCCCATGGAACTCTCTAAGGGCCCGGTGCCCTGTGTGGCCCGGGGAGTGCCCATGCCGTTCCTTGACCCCGCAGGACACTTGCATCCAGCAATAAGCAGCCCTCTGCCTCCACGGGGCTCGAACACCTGGGCCCGTTGTGAGAGCACCTGGCGTACGTGCAGGCAAACCCACCGACCCCTCTGGCCCGAACCCACCACTGCGAAGATCACCCTTTCTTCCATCTGTAAAGGGTTCCTCCTTGAGGAGTGGAGGAACATGGGGAGGCCCCCAGGAGATGTCTTTTCTCCGAGCCGCGGCTGGCAGGTTTTGCGCCTATACCTGGGCCGCGCGTGCGCACTCAGGCTCCCCACCACAAGCCTCACTCGGGTCACGGGACTCACCCTTGAGGTGTCTCCTGACCCACCCTTGAGGAGTCACGTCACCCACCCCTGAGGGGTCACGTGACCCACCCCTGAGGGGTCTCGTGACCCACCCCTGAGGCGTCACGTGACCCACCCCAGAGGGGTCACGTGACCCACCCCTGAGGGGTCTCGTGACCCACCCCTGAGGGGTCACGTGACCCACCCCTGAGGGGTCCCGTGACCCACCCCTGAGGCGTCACGTGACCCACCCCAGAGGGGTCACGTGACCCACCCCTGAGGGGTCTCGTGACCCACCCCTGAGGGGTCTCGTGACCCACCCTTGAGGGGTCTCGTGACCCACGCTTTTCGGGTCACGTGACCCGCCCTTTAGGGGTCTGGTGACCCACCCTTGAGGGGTCCCGTGACCCACCCTTGAGTGGTCTCGTGACCCACCCTTGGGAGGTCACCTGCCGCACCCTTGAGGGGTCACATGACTCAGCTTGAGAGGTCACAGCAGTTTTACAGGGTCCCTGCGCACCTGTTCGGGGAAACAGAAGCCCTCCCTGCCACTCAGAGGACCGCACGATTTCCCACAGGCCACACTGCCTAGCAGCACCTTCAGCCCAGCACAGACAGTGTGCTAAGGACAGACTTGGGTACCGGGGACATGGGCGGGGGAATTCCCATGGAACTCTCTAAGGGCCCGGTGCCCTGTGTGGCCCGGGGAGTGCCCATGCCGTTCCTTGACCCCGCAGGACACTTGCATCCAGCAATAAGCAGCCCTCTGCCTCCACGGGGCTCAAACACCTGCGCCCGGTGTGCGGGCACCTGGCGTACGTGGAGGCAAACCCGCAGACCACTCTGGCCCGAACCCACCACTGCGAAGATCACCCTTTCTTCCATCCGTAAAGGGGTCACGCTTGAGGAGTGGAAGAACATGGGGAGGCCCCCAGGAGATGGCTTTTCTCCGAGCCGAGGCTGGCTCGTTTCGGGCCTATACGTGGGCCGCGCATGCGCACTCAGGCTCCCTAGCACACACCTCCCTCGGCTCACCTAACCCACCCTTTAGAGGTCACAGCAGTTCCACAGGGTCCCTGGGCACCTGTCTGTGGACACAGGAGCCCTCCCTGCCACCTAGAGGACCACGCGATTTCCGCTGGGGAACACTGCCCAGAAGCACTCCGAGCCTCGCACAGACACTGTGCGCAGGATAGACTTGTGGACGAGAGGCCTGGGCGGGGAATTTTCCAGGGAACTCTCTAAAGGCCAGGTGCCCTCTGTCGCCCTGGGAGTGCCCACGCCGTCCCTTAACCCTGCAGGACACTATCATCCAGCAATAAGCAGCCCTCTGCCTCCACGGGGCTCGAACACCTGGGCCCGTTGTGAGAGCACCTGGCGTACGTGCATGCAAACCCACAGACCCCTCTGGCCCGAACCCACCACTGCGAAGATCCCCCTTTTCTTCCATCTGTAAAGGGGTCCTCCTTGAGGAGTGGAGGAACATGGGGAGGCCCCCAGGAGATGGCTTTTCTCCCAGCCGCGGCTGGCTCGTTTCGGGCCTATACCTGGGCCGCGCGTGCGCACTCAGGCTCCCCACCACAAGCCTCCCTTGGGTCACGGGACTCAACCTTGAGGTGTCTCCTGACCCACCCTTGAGGGGTCACGTCACCCACCCCTGAGGGGTCACGTGAACCACCCCTGAGGGATCTCGTGACCCACCCCTGAGGGGTCTCGTGACCCACCCCTGAGGGGTCACGTGACCCACCCCTGAGGGGTCTCGTGACCCACCCCTGAGGGGTCACGTGACCCACCCTTGAGGGGTCTCGTGACCCAAGCTTTTCGGGTCACGTGACCCGCCCTTTAGGGGTCTCGTGACCCACCCTTGAGGGGTCCCGTGACCCACCCTTGAGGGGTCTCGTGACCCACCCTTGGGAGGTCACCTGCTCCACCCTTGAGGGGTCACATGACGCACCTTGAGAGGTCACAGCAGTTTTATAGGGTCCCTGCGCACCTGTTCGGGGAAACAGAAGCCCTCCCTGCCACTCAGAGGACCGCACGATTTCCCACAGGCCACACTGCCTAGCAGCACCTTCAGCCCCGCACAGACAGTGTGCTAAGGACAGACTTGGGTACCGGGGTCATGGGCGGGGGAATTCCCATGGAACTCTCTAAGGGCCCGGCGCCCTGTGTGGCCCGGGGAGTGCCCATGCCGTTCCTTGACCCCGCAGGACACTTGCATCCAGCAATAAGCAGCCCTCTGCCTCCACGGGGCTCAAACACCTGCGCCCGGTGTGCGGGCACCTGGCGTACGTGGAGGCAAACCCGCAGACCCCTCTGGCCCGAACCCACCACTGCGAAGATCACCCTTTCTTCCATCCGTAAAGGGGTCACGCTTGAGGAGTGGAAGAACATGGGGAGGCCCCCAGGAGATGGCTTTTCTCCGAGCCGCGGCTGGCTCGTTTCGGGCCTATACGTGGGCCGCGCATGCGCACTCAGGCTCCCAAGCACACACCTCCCTCGGCTCACCTAACCCACCCTTTAGAGGTCACAGCAGTTCCACAGGGTCCCTGGGCACCTGTCTGTGGACACAGGAGCCCTCCCTGCCACCTAGAGGACCACGCGATTTCCGCTGGGGAACACTGCCCAGAAGCACTCCTAGCCTCGCACAGACACTGTGCGCAGGATAGACTTGTGGACGAGAGGCCTGGGCGGGGAATTTTCCAGGGAACTCTCTAAAGGCCAGGTGCCCTCTGTCGCCCTGGGAGTGCCCACGCCGTCCCTTAACCCTGCAGGACACTATCATCCAGCAATAAGCAGCCCTCTGCCTCCACGGGGCTCGAACACCTGGGCCCGTTGTGAGAGCACCTGGCGTACGTGCAGGCAAACCCACAGACCCTTCTGGCCCGAACCCACCACTGTGAAGATCCCCCTTTTCTTCCATCTGTAAAGGGGTCCTCCTTGAGGAGTGGAGGAACATGGGGAGGCCCCCAGGAGATGGCTTTTCTCCGAGCCGCGGCTGGCAGGTTTCGGGCCTATACCTGGGCCGCGCGTGCGCACTCAGGCTCCCCACCAAAAGCCTCCCTCGGGTGACGGGACTCACCCTTGAGGTGTCTGCTGACCCACCCTTGAGGGGTCACGTCACCCACACCTGAGGGGTCACGTGACCCACCCCTGAGGGGTCACGTGACCCACCACTGAGGGGTCACGTGACCCACCCCTGAGGGGTCTCGTGACCCACCCCTGAGGGGTCACGTGACCCACCCTTGAGGGGTCTAGTGACCCACTCTTTTCGGGTCATGTGACCCACCCTTGAGGGGTCTCGTGACCCACGCTCTTCGGGTCACGTGACCCGCCCTTTAGGGTCTCGTGACCCACCCTTGAGGGGTCCCCTGACCCACCCTTGAGGGGTCTCGTGACCCACCCTTGGGAGGTCACCTGCTCCACCCTTGAGGGGTCACATGACGCACCTTGAGAGGTCCGGGCAGTTTTAAAGGGTCCCTGCGCACCTGTTCGGGGAAACAGAAGCCCTCCCTGCCACTCAGAGGACCGCACGATTTCCCACAGGCCACACTGCCTAGCAGAACCTTCAGCCCCGCACAGACAGTGTGCTAAGGACAGACTTGGGTACCGGGGACATGGGCGGGGGAATTCCCATGGAACTCTCTAAGGGCCCGGTGCCCTGTGTGGCCCGGGGAGTGCCCATGCCGTTCCTTGACCCCGCAGGACACTTGCATCCAGCAATAAGCAGCCCTCTGCCTCCACGGGGCTCAAACACCTGCGCCCGGTGTGCGGGCACCTGGCGTACGTGGAGGCAAACCCGCAGACCCCTCTGGCCCGAACCCACCACTGCGAAGATCACCCTTTCTTCCATCCGTAAAGGGGTCACGCTTGAGGAGTGGAAGAACATGGGGAGGCCCCCAGGAGATGGCTTTTCTCCGAGCCGCGGCTGGCTCGTTTCGGGCCTATACGTGGGCCGCGCATGTGCACTCAGGCTCCCAAGCACACACCTCCCTCGGCTCACCTAACCCACCCTTTAGATGTCACAGCAGTTCCACAGGGTCGCTGGGCACCTGTCTGTGGACACAGGAGCCCTCCCTGCCACCTAGAGGACCACGCGATTTCCGCTGGGGAACACTGCCCAGAAGCACTCCTAGCCTCGCACAGACACTGTGCGCAGGATAGACTTGTGGACGAGAGGCCTGGGCGGGGAATTTTCCAGGGAACTCTCTAAAGGCCAGGTGCCCTCTGTCGCCCTGGGAGTGCCCACGCCGTCCCTTAACCCTGCAGGACACTATCATCCAGCAATAAGCAGCCCTCTGCCTCCACGGGGCTCGAACACCTGGGCCCGTTGTGAGAGCACCTGGCGTACGTGCAGGCAAACACACAGACCCCTCTGGCCCGAACCCACCACTGCGAAGATCCCCCTTTTCTTCCATCTGTAAAGGGGTCCTCCTTGAGGAGTGGAGGAACATGGGGAGGCCCCCAGGAGATGTCTTTTCTCCGAGCCGCGGCTGGCAGGTTTTGCGCCTATACCTGGGCCGCGCGTGCGCACTCAGGCTCCCCACCACAAGCCTCACTCGGGTCACGGGACTCACCCTTGAGGTGTCTCCTGACCCACCCTTGAGGAGTCACGCCACCCACCCCTGAGGGGTCACGTGACCCACCCCTGAGGGGTCTCGTGACCCACCCCTGAGGCGTCACGTGACCCACCCCAGAGGGGTCACGTGACCCACCCCTGAGGGGTCTCGTGACCCACCCCTGAGGGGTCTCGTGACCCACCCCTGAGGGGTCACGTGACCCACCCTTGAGGGGTCTCGTGACCCACGCTTTTCGGGTCACGTGACCCGCCCTTTAGGGGTCTGGTGACCCACCCTTGAGGGGTCCCGTGACCCACCCTTGAGGGGTCTCGTGACCCACCCTTGGGAGGTCACCTGCCGCACCCTTGAGGGGTCACATGACTCAGCTTGAGAGGTCACAGCAGTTTTACAGGGTCCCTGCGCACCTGTTCGGGGAAACAGAAGCCCTCCCTGCCACTCAGAGGACCGCACGATTTCCCACAGGCCACACTGCCTAGCAGCACCTTCAGCCCAGCACAGACAGTGTGCTAAGGACAGACTTGGGTACCGGGGACATGGGCGGGGGAATTCCCATGGAACTCTCTAAGGGCCCGGTGCGCTGTGTGGCCCGGGGAGTGCCCATGCCGTTCCTTGACCCCGCAGGACACTTGCATCCAGCAATAAGCAGCCCTCTGCCTCCACGGGGCTCAAACACCTGCGCCCGGTGTGCGGGCACCTGGCGTACGTGGAGGCAAACCCGCAGACCCCTCTGGCCCGAACCCACCACTGCGAAGATCACCCTTTCTTCCATCCGTAAAGGGGTAACGCTTGAGGAGTGGAAGAACATGGGGAGGCCCCCAGGAGATGGCTTTTCTCCGAGCCGAGGCTGGCTCGTTTCGGGCCTATACGTGGGCCGCGCATGCGCACTCAGGCTCCCTAGCACACACCTCCCTCGGCTCACCTAACCCACCCTTTAGAGGTCACAGCAGTTCCACAGGGTCCCTGGGCACCTGTCTGTGGACACAGGAGCCCTCCCTGCCACCTAGAGGACCACGCGATTTCCGCTGGGGAACACTGCCCAGAAGCACTCCTAGCCTCGCACAGACACTGTGCGCAGGATAGACTTGTGGACGAGAGGCCTGGGCGGGGAATTTTCCAGGGAACTCTCTAAAGGCCAGGTGCCCTCTGTCGCCCTGGGAGTGCCCACGCCGTCCCTTAACCCTGCAGGACACTATCATCCAGCAATAAGCAGCCCTCTGCCTCCACGGGGCTCTAACACCTGGGCCCGTTGTGAGAGCACCTGGCGTACGTGCATGCAAACCCACAGACCCCTCTGGCCCGAACCCACCACTGCGAAGATCCCCCTTTTCTTCCATCTGTAAAGGGGTCCTCCTTGAGGAGTGGAGGAACATGGGGAGGCCCCCAGGAGATGGCTTTTCTCCCAGCCGCGGCTGGCAGGTTTCGGGCCTATACCTGGGCCGCGCGTGCGCACTCAGGCTCCCCACCACAAGCCTCCCTCGGGTCACGGGACTCACCCTTGAGGTGTCTCCTGACCCACCCTTGAGGGGTCACGTCACCCACCCCTGAGGGGTCACGTGACCCACCCCTGAGGGGTCTCGTGACCCACCCCTGAGTGGTCACGTGACCCACCACAGAGGCGTCACGTGACCCACCCCTGAGTGGTCTCGTGACCCACCCCTGAGGGGTCACGTGACCCACCCTTGAGGGGTCTCGTGACCCACGCTTTTCGGGTCACGTGACCCGCCCTTTAGGGGTCTCGTGACCCACCCTTGAGGGGTCCCGTGACCCACCCTTGAGGGGTCTCGTGACCCACCCTTGGGAGGTCACCTGCCCCACCCTTGAGGGGTCACATGACCCACCTTGAGAGGTCACAGCAGTTTTACAGGGTCCCTGCGCACCTGTTCGGCGAAACAGAAGCCCTCCCTGCCACTCAGAGGACCGCACGATTTCCCACAGGCCACACTGCCTAGCAGCACCTTCAGCCCCGCACAGACAGTGTGCTAAGGACAGAGTTGGGTACCGGGGGCGTGGGCGGGGGATTTCCCATGGAACTCTCTAAGGGCCCGGTGCCCTGTGTGGCCCGGGGAGTGCCCATGCCGTTCCTTGACCCCGCAGGACACTTGCATCCAGCAATAAGCAGCCCTCTGCCTCCACGGGGCTCAAACACCTGCGCCCGGTGTGCGGGCACCTGGCGTATGTGGAGGCAAACCCGCAGACCCCTCTGGCCCGAACCCACCACTGCGAAGATCACCCTTTCTTCCATCCGTAAAGTGGTCACGCTTGAGGAGTGGAAGAACATGGGGAGGCCCCCAGGAGATGGCTTTTCCCCGAGCCGCGGCTGGCTCGTTTCGGGCCTATACGTGGGCCGCGCATGCGCACTCAGGCTCCCAAGCACACACCTCCCTCGGCTCAACTAACCCACCCTTTAGAGGTCACAGCAGTTCCACAGGGTCCCTGGGCACCTGTCTGTGGACACAGGAGCCCTCCCTGCCACCTAGAGGACCACGCGTTTTCCGCTGGGGAACACTGCCCAGAAGCACTCCTAGCCTCGCACAGACACTCTGCGCAGGATAGACTTGTGGACGAGAGGCCTGGGTGGGGAATTTTCCAGGGAAATCTCTAAAGGCCAGGTGCCCTCTGTCCCCCTGGGAGTGCCCACGCCGTCCCTTAACCCTGCAGGACACTATCATCCAGCAATAAGCAGCCCTCTGCCTCCACGGGGCTCGAACACCTGGGCCCGTTGTGAGAGCACCTGGCGTACGTGCAGGCAAACCCACAGACCCCTCTGGCCCGAACCCACCACTGCGAAGATCCCCCTTTTCTTCCATCTGTAAAGGGGTCCTCCTTGAGGAGTGGAGGAACATGGGGAGGCCCCCAGGAGATGGCTTTTCTCTGAGCCGCGGCTGGCTGGTTTCGGGCCTATACGTGGGCCGCGCGTGCCCACTCAGTCTCCCCACCACAAGCCTCCCTCGGGTCACGGGACTCACCCTTGAGGTGTCTCCTGACCCACCCTTGAGGGGTCACATGACCCACCCTTGACGGGTCACGTGACCCACCCCAGAGGGGTCACGTGACCCACCCCTGAGGGGTCTCGTGACCCGCCCCTGAGGGGTCATGTGACCCGCCCTTTAGGGGTCTCGTGACCCACCCTTGAGGGGTCTCGTGACCCACCCTTGAGGGGTCTCGTGACCCACCCTTGGGAGGTCACCTGCTCCACACTTGAGGGGTCACATCACGCACCTGAGAGGTCACAGCAGTTTTACAGGGTCCCTGCGCACCTGTTCGGGGAAACAGAAGCCCTCCCCGCCACTCAGAGGACCGCACGATTTCCCACAGGCCACACTGCCTAGCAGCACCTTCAGCCCCGCACAGACAGTGTGCTAAGGACAGACTTGGGTACCGGGGACATGGGCGGGAGAATTCCCATGGAACTCTCTAAGGGCCCGGTGCCCTGTGTGGCCCGGGGAGTGCCCATGCCGTTCCTTGACCCCGCAGGACACTTGCATCCAGCAATAAGCAGCCCTCTGCCTCCACGGGGCTCGAACACCTGGGCCCGTTGTGAGAGCACCTGGCGTACGTGCAGGCAAACCCACAGACCCCTCTGGCCCGAACCCACCACTGCGAAGATCCCCCTTTTCTTCCATCTGTAAAGGGGTCCTCCCTGAGGAGTGGAGGAACATGGGGAGGCCCCCAGGAGATGGCTTTTCTCTGAGCCGCGGCTGGCTGGTTTCGGGCCTATACGTGGGCCGCGCGTGCGCACTCAGGCTCCCCACCACAAGCCTCCCTCGGGTCACGGGACTCACCCTTGAGGTGTCTCCTGACCCACCCTTGAGGGGTCACGTGACCCACCCCTGAGGGGTAAAGTGACCCACCCCAGAGGGGTCACGTGACCCACCCCTGAGGGGTCTCGTGACCCGCCCCTGAGGGGTCATGTGACCCAACCTTGAGGGGTCTCGTGCCCACGCTTTTCGGGTCACGTGACCCGCCCTTTAGGGGTCTCGTGACCCACCCTTGAGGGGTCCCGTGACCCACCCTTGGGAGTTCACCTGCTCCACCCTTGAGGGGTCACATGACGCACCTTGAGAGGTCACAGCAGTTTTACAGGGTCCCTGCGCACCTGTTCGGGGAAACAGAAGCCCTCCCTGCCACTCAGAGGACCGCACGATTTCCCACAGGCCACACTGCCTAGCAGCACCTTCAGCCCCGCACAGACAGTGTGCTAAGGACAGACTTGGGTACCGGGGACATGGGCGGGGGAATTCCCATGGAACTCTCTAAGGGCCCGGTGCCCTGTGTGGCCCGGGGAGTGCCCATGCCGTTCCTTGACCCCGCAGGACACTTGCATCCAGCAATAAGCAGCCCTCTGCCTCCACGGGGCTCAAACACCTGCGCCCGGTGTGCGGGCACCTGGCGTACGTGGAGGCAAACCCGCAGACCCCTCTGGCCCGAACCCACCACTGCGAAGATCACCCTTTCTTCCATCCGTAAAGGGGTCACGCTTGAGGAGTGGAAGAACATGGGGAGGCCCCCAGGAGATGGCTTTTCTCCGAGCCGCGGCTGGCTCGTTTCGGGCCTATACGTGGGCCGCGCATGCGCACTCAGGCTCCCTAGCACACACCTCCCTCGGCTCACCTAACCCACCCTTTAGATGTCACAGCAGTTCCACAGGGTCCCTGGGCACCTGTCTGTGGACACAGGAGCCCTCCCTGCCACCTAGAGGACCACGCGATTTCCGCTGGGGAACACTGCCCAGAAGCACTCCTAGCCTCGCACAGACACTGTGCGCAGGATAGACTTGTGGACGAGAGGCCTGGGCGGGGAATTTTCCAGGGAACTCTCTAAAGGCCAGGTGCCCTCTGTCGCCCTGGGAGTGCCCACGCCGTCCCTTAACCCTGCAGGACACTATCATCCAGCAATAAGCAGCCCTCTGCCTCCACGGGGCTCGAACACCTGGGCCCGTTGTGAGAGCACCTGGCGTACGTGCAGGCAAACCCACAGACCCCTCTGGCCCGAACCCACCACTGCGAAGATCCCCCTTTTCTTCCATCTGTAAAGGGTTCCTCCTTGAGGAGTGGAGGAACATGGGGAGGCCCCCAGGAGATGTCTTTTCTCCGAGCCGCGGCTGGCAGGTTTTGCGCCTATACCTGGGCCGCGCGTGCGCACTCAGGCTCCCCACCACAAGCCTCACTCGGGTCACGGGACTCACCCTTGAGGTGTCTCCTGACCCACCCTTGAGGAGTCACGTCACCCACCCCTGAGGGGTCACGTGACCCACCCCTGAGGGGTCTCGTGACCCACCCCTGAGGCGTCACGTGACCCACCCCAGAGGGGTCACGTGACCCACCCCTGAGGGGTCTCGTGACCCACCCCTGAGGGGTCACGTGACCCACCCCTGAGGGGTCCCGTGACCCACCCCTGAGGCGTCACGTGACCCACCCCAGAGGGGTCACGTGACCCACCCCTGAGGGGTCTCGTGACCCACCCCTGAGGGGTCACGTGACCCACCCTTGAGGGGTCTCGTGACCCACGCTTTTCGGGTCAAGTGACCCGCCCTTTAGGGGTCTGGTGACCCACCCTTGAGGGGTCCCGTGACCCACCCTTGAGTGGTCTCGTGACCCACCCTTGGGAGGTCACCTGCCGCACCCTTGAGGGGTCACATGACTCAGCTTGAGAGGTCACAGCAGTTTTACAGGGTCCCTGCGCACCTGTTCGGGGAAACAGAAGCCCTCCCTGCCACTCAGAGGACCGCACGATTTCCCACAGGCCACACTGCCTAGCAGCACCTTCAGCCCAGCACAGACAGTGTGCTAAGGACAGAGTTGGGTACCGGGGACATGGGCGGGGGAATTCCCATGGAACTCTCTAAGGGCCCGGTGCCCTGTGTGGCCCGGGGAGTGCCCATGCCGTTCCTTGACCCCGCAGGACACTTGCATCCAGCAATAAGCAGCCCTCTGCCTCCACGGGGCTCAAACACCTGCGCCCGGTGTGCGGGCACCTGGCGTACGTGGAGGCAAACCCGCAGACCCCTCTGGCCCGAACCCACCACTGCGAAGATCACCCTTTCTTCCATCCGTAAAGGGGTCACGCTTGAGGAGTGGAAGAACATGGGGAGGCCCCCAGGAGATGGCTTTTCTCCGAGCCGAGGCTGGCTCGTTTCGGGCCTATACGTGGGCCGCGCATGCGCACTCAGGCTCCCTAGCACACACCTCCCTCGGCTCACCTAACCCACCCTTTAGAGGTCACAGCAGTTCCACAGGGTCCCTGGGCACCTGTCTGTGGACACAGGAGCCCTCCCTGCCACCTAGAGGACCACGCGATTTCCGCTGGGGAACACTGCCCAGAAGCACTCCTAGCCTCGCACAGACACTGTGCGCAGGATAGACTTGTGGACGAGAGGCCTGGGCGGGGAATTTTCCAGGGAACTCTCTAAAGGCCAGGTGCCCTCTGTCGCCCTGGGAGTGCCCACGCCGTCCCTTAACCCTGCAGGACACTATCATCCAGCAATAAGCAGCCCTCTGCCTCCACGGGGCTCGAACACCTGGGCCCGTTGTGAGAGCACCTGGCGTACGTGCATGCAAACCCACAGACCCCTCTGGCCCGAACCCACCACTGCGAAGATCCCCCTTTTCTTCCATCTGTAAAGGGGTCCTCCTTGAGGAGTGGAGGAGATGGCTTTTCTCCGAGCCGCGGCTGGCTGGTTTCGGGCCTATACGTGGGCCGCGCGTGCGCACTCAGGCTCCCCACCACAAGCCTCCCTCGGGTCACGGGACTCACCCTTGAGGTGTCTCCTGACCCACCCTTGAGGGGTCACGTGACCCACCCCTGAGGGGTCACGTGACCCACCCAGAGGGGTCACATGACCCACCCCAGAGGGGTCACGTGACCCACCCCTGAGGGGTCTCGTGACCCGCCCCTGAGGGGTCATGTGACTCACCCTTGAGGGGTCTCGTGACCCGCGCTTTTCGGGTCACGTGACCCGCCCTTTAGGGGTCTCGTGACCCACCCTTGAGGGATCTCGTGACCCACCCTTGAGGGGTCTCGTGACCCACCCTTCGGAGGTCACCTGCTCCACACTTGAGGGGTCACATGACGCACCTTGAGAGGTCACAGCAGTTTTACAGGGTCCCTGCGCACCTGTTCGGGGAAACAGAAGCCCTCCCTGCCACTCAGAGGACCGCACGATTTCCCACAGGCCACACTGCCTAGCAGCACCTTCAGCCCCGCACAGACAGTGTGCTAAGGACAGACTTGGGTACCGGGGACGTGGGAGGGAGAATTCCCATGGAACTCTCTAAGGGCCCGGTGCCCTGTGTGGCCCGGGGAGTGCCCATGCCGTTCCTTGACCCCGCAGGACACTTGCATCCAGCAATAAGCAGCCCTCTGCCTCCACGGGGCTCGAACACCTGGGCCCGTTGTGAGAGCACCTGGCGTACGTGCAGGCAAACCCACCGACCCCTCTGGCCCGAACCCACACTGCGAAGATCCCCCTTTTCTTCCATCTGTAAAGGGGTCCTCCTTGAGGAGTGGAGGAACATGGGGAGGCCCCCAGGAGATGGCTTTTCTCTGAGCCGCGGCTGGCTGGTTTCGGGCCTATACGTGGGCCGCGCGTGCGCACTCAGGCTCCCCACCACAAGCCTCCCTCGGGTCACGGGACTCACCCTTGAGGTGTCTCCTGACCCACCCTTGAGGGGTCACGTGACCGACCCCTGAGGGGTAACGTGACCCACCCCAGAGGGGTCACGTGACCCACCCCTGAGGGGTCACGTGACCCACCCCAGAGGGGTCACGTGACCCACCCCTGAGGGGTCTCGTGACCTGCCCCTGAGGGGTCATGTGACCCAACCTTGAGGGGTCTCGTGACCCACGCTTTTCAGGTCTCGTGACCCACCCTTGAGGGGTCCCGTGACCCACCCTTGGGAGGTCACCTGCTCCACCCTTGAGAGGTCACATGACGCACCTTGAGAGGTCACAGCAGTTTTACAGGGTCCCTGCGCACCTGTTCGGGGAAACAGAAGCCCTCCCTGCCACTCAGAGGACCGCACGATTTCCCACAGGCCACACTGCCTAGCAGCACCTTCAGCCCCGCACAGACAGTGTGCTAAGGACAGACTTGGGTACCGGGGACATGGGCGGGGGAATTCCCATGGAACTCTCTAAGGGCCCGGTGCCCTGTGTGGCCCAGGGAGTGCCCATGCCGTTCCTTGACCCCGCAGGACACTTGCATCCAGCAATAAGCAGCCCTCTGCCTCCACGGGCCTCAAACACCTGCGCCCGGTGTGCGGGCACCTGGCGTACGTGGAGGCAAACCCGCAGACCCCTCTGGCCCGAACCCACCACTGCGAAGATCACCCTTTCTTCCATCCGTAAAGGGGTCACGCTTGAGGAGTGGAAGAACATGGGGAGGCCCCCAGGAGATGGCTTTTCTCCGAGCCGCGGCTGGCTCGTTTCGGGCCTATACGTGGGCCGCGCGTGTGCACTCAGGCTCCCCACCACAAGCCTCCCTCGGGTCACGGGACTCACCCTTGAGGTGTCTCCTGACCCACCCTTGAAGGGTCACGTGACCCACCCTTGAGGGGTCTCGTGACCCACCCCTGAGAGGTCACGTGACCCACCCCAGAGGGGTCACGTTTCCCACCCCTGAGGGGTCTCGTGACCCGCCCCTGAGGGGTCATGTGACCCACCCTTGAGGGGTCTCGTGACCCACGCTTTTCGGGTCACGTGACCCGCCGTTTAGGGGTCTCGTGACCCACCCTTGAGGGGTCATGTGACCCACCCTTGAGGGGTCTCGTGACCCACGCTTTTCGGGTCACGTGACCCGCCCTTTAGGGGTCCCGTGACCCACCCTTGGGAGTTCAACTGCTCCACCCTTGAGGGGTCACATGACGCACCTTGAGAGGTCACAGCAGTTTTACAGGGTCCCTGCGCACCTGTTCGGGGAAACAGAAGCCCTCCCTGCCACTCAGAGGACCGCACGATTTCCCACAGGCCACACTGCCTAGCAGCACCTTCAGCCCCGCACAGACAGTGTGCTAAGGACAGACTTGGGTACCGGGGACATGGGCGGGGGAATTCCCATGGAACTCTCTAAGGGCCCGGTGCCCTGTGTGGCCCGGGGAGTGCCCATGCCGTTCCTTGACCCCGCAGGACACTTGCATCCAGCAATAAGCAGCCCTCTGCCTCCACGGGGCTCAAACACCTGCGCCCGGTGTGCGGGCACCTGGCGTACGTGGAGGCAAACCCGCAGACCCCTCTGGCCCGAACCCACCACTGCGAAGATCACCCTTTCTTCCATCCGTAAAGGGGTCACGCTTGAGGAGTGGAAGAACATGGGGAGGCCCCCAGGAGATGGCTTTTCTCCGAGCCGCGGCTGGCTCGTTTCGGGCCTATACGTGGGCCGCGCATGCGCACTCAGGCTCCCAAGCACACACCTCCCTCGGCTCACCTAACCCACCCTTTAGAGGTCACAGCAGTTCCACAGGGTCCCTGGGCACCTGTCTGTGGACACAGGAGCCCTCCCTGCCACCTAGAGGACCACGCGATTTCCGCTGGGGAACACTGCCCAGAAGCACTCCTAGCCTCGCACAGACACTGTGCGCAGGATAGACTTGTGGACGAGAGGCCTGGGTGGGGAATTTTCCAGGGAACTCTCTAAAGGCCAGGTGCCCTCTGTCGCCCTGGGAGTGCCCACGCCGTCCCTTAACCCTGCAGGACACTATCATCCAGCAATAAGCAGCCCTCTGCCTCCACGGGGCTCGAACACCTGGGCCCGTTGTGAGAGCACCTGGCGTACGTGCAGGCAAACCCACAGACCCCTCTGGCCCGAACCCACCACTGCGAAGATCCCCCTTTTCTTCCATCTGTAAAGGGGTCCTCCTTGAGGAGTGGAGGAGATGGCTTTTCTCCGAGCCGCGGCTGGCTGGTTTCGGGCCTATACGTGGGCCGCGCGTGCGCACTCAGGCTCCCCACCACAAGCCTCCCTCGGGTCACGGGACTCACCCTTGAGGTGTCTCCTGACCCACCCTTGAGGAGTCACGTCACCCACCCTTGAGGGGTCACGTGACCCACCCCTGAGGGGTCATGTGACTCACCCTTGAGGGGTCTCGTGACCCACGCTTTTCGGGTCACGTGACCCGCCCTTTAGGGGTCTCGTGACCCACCCTTGAGGGATCTCGTGACCCACCCTTGAGGGGTCTCGTGACCCACCCTTCGGAGGTCACCTGCTCCACACTTGAGGGGTCACATGACGCACCTTGAGAGGTCACAGCAGTTTTACAGGGTCCCTGCGCACCTGTTCGGGGAAACAGAAGCCCTCCCTGCCACTCAGAGGACCGCACGATTTCCCACAGGCCACACTGCCTAGCAGCACCTTCAGCCCCGCACAGACAGTGTGCTAAGGACAGACTTGGGTACCGGGGACATGGGCGGGAGAATTCCCATGGAACTCTCTAAGGGCCCGGTGCCCTGTGTGGCCCGGGGAGTGCCCATGCCGTTCCTTGACCCCGCAGGACACTTGCATCCAGCAATAAGCAGCCCTCTGCCTCCACGGGGCTCGAACACCTGGGCCCGTTGTGAGAGCACCTGGCGTACGTGCAGGCAAACCCACCGACCCCTCTGGCCCGAACCCACCACTGCGAAGATCACCCTTTCTTCCATCCGTAAAGGGGTCACGCTTGAGGAGTGGAAGAACATGGGGAGGCCCCCAGGAGATGGCTTTTCTCCGAGCCGCGGCTGGCTCGTTTCGGGCCTATACGTGGGCCGCGCATGCGCACTCAGGCTCCCAAGCACACACCTCCCTCGGCTCACCTAACCCACCCTTTAGATGTCACAGCAGTTCCACAGGGTCCCTGGGCACCTGTCTGTGGACACAGGAGCCCTCCCTGCCACCTAGAGGACCACGCGATTTCCGCTGGGGAACACTGCCCAGAAGCACTCCTAGCCTCGCACAGACACTGTGCGCAGGATAGACTTGTGGACGAGAGGCCTGGGCGGGGAATTTTCCAGGGAACTCTCTAAAGGCCAGGTGCCCTCTGTCGCCCTGGGAGTGCCCACGCCGTCCCTTAACCCTGCAGGACACTATCATCCAGCAATAAGCAGCCCTCTGCCTCCACGGGGCTCGAACACCTGGGCCCGTTGTGAGAGCACCTGGCGTACGTGCAGGCAAACCCACAGACCCCTCTGGCCCGAACCCACCACTGCGAAGATCCCCCTTTTCTTCCATCTGTAAAGGGTTCCTCCTTGAGGAGTGGAGGAACATGGGGAGGCCCCCAGGAGATGTCTTTTCTCCGAGCCGCGGCTGGCAGGTTTTGCGCCTATACCTGGGCCGCGCGTGCGCACTCAGGCTCCCCACCACAAGCCTCACTCGGGTCACGGGACTCACCCTTGAGGTGTCTCCTGACCCACCCTTGAGGAGTCACGTCACCCACCCCTGAGGGGTCACGTGACCCACCCCTGAGGGGTCTCGTGACCCACCCCTGAGGCGTCACGTGACCCACCCCAGAGGGGTCACGTGACCCACCCCTGAGGGGTCTCGTGACCCACCCCTGAGGGGTCACGTGACCCACCCCTGAGGGGTCCCGTGACCCACCCCTGAGGCGTCACGTGACCCACCCCAGAGGGGTCACGTGACCCACCCCTGAGGGGTCTCGTGACCCACCCCTGAGGGGTCTCGTGACCCACCCCTGAGCGGTCACGTGACCCACCCTTGAGGGGTCTCGTGACCCACGCTTTTCGGGTCACGTGACCCGCCCTTTAGGGGTCTCGTGACCCACCCTTGAGGGGTCCCGTGACCCACCCTTGAGGGGTCTCGTGACCCACCCTTGGGAGGTCACCTGCCCCACCCTTGAGGGGTCACATGACCCACCTTGAGAGGTTACAGCAGTTTTACAGGGTCCCTGCCCACCTGTTCGGCGAAACAGAAGCCCTCCCTGCCACTCAGAGGACCGCACGATTTCCCACAGGCCACACTGCCTAGCAGCACCTTCAGCCCCGCACAGACAGTGTGCTAAGGACAGAGTTGGGTACCGGGGGCGTGGGCGGGGGATTTCCCATGGAACTCTCTAAGGGCCCGGTGCCCTGTGTGGCCCGGGGAGTGCCCATGCCGTTCCTTGACCCCGCAGGACACTTGCATCCAGCAATAAGCAGCCCTCTGCCTCCACGGGGCTCAAACACCTGCGCCCGGTGTGCGGGCACCTGGCGTACGTGGAGGCAAACCCGCAGACCCCTCTGGCCCGAACCCACCACTGCGAAGATCACCCTTTCTTCCATCCGTAAAGTGGTCACGCTTGAGGAGTGGAAGAACATGGGGAGGCCCCCAGGAGATGGCTTTTCTCCGAGCCGCGGCTGGCTCGTTTTGGGCCTATTCGTGGGCCGCGCATGCGCACTCAGGCTCCCAAGCACACACCTCCCTCGGCTCACCTAACCCACCCTTTAGAGGTCACAGCAGTTCCACAGGGTCCCTGGGCACCTGTCTGTGGACACAGGAGCCCTCCCTGCCACCTAGAGGACCACGCGATTTCCGCTGGGGAACACTGCCCAGAAGCACTCCTAGCCTCGCACAGACACTCTGCGCAGGATAGACTTGTGGACGAGAGGCCTGGGTGGGGAATTTTCCAGGGAAATCTCTAAAGGCCAGGTGCCCTCTGTCGCCCTGGGAGTGCCCACGCCGTCCCTTAACCCTGCAGGACACTATCATCCAGCAATAAGCAGCCCTCTGCCTCCACGGGGCTCGAACACCTGGGCCCGTTGTGAGAGCACCTGGCGTACGTGCAGGCAAACCCACAGACCCCTCTGGCCCGAACCCACCACTGCGAAGATCCCCCTTTTCTTCCATCTGTAAAGGGGTCCTCCTTGAGGAGTGGAGGAACATGGGGAGGCCCCCAGGAGATGGCTTTTCTCTGAGCCGCGGCTGGCTGGTTTCAGGCCTATACGTGGGCCGCGCGTGCGCACTCAGGCTCCCCACCACAAGCCTCCCTCGGGTCACGGGACTCACCCTTGAGGTGTCTCCTGACCCACCCTTGAGGGGTCACATGACCCACCCTTGACGGGTCACGTGACCCACCCCAGAGGGGTCACGTGACCCACCCCTGAGGGGTCTCCTGACCCGCCCCTGAGGGGTCATGTGACCCGCCCTTTAGGGGTCTCGTGACCCACCCTTGAGGGGTCTCGTGACCCACCCTTGAGGGGTCTCGTGACCCACCCTTGGGAGGTCACCTGCTCCACACTTGAGGGGTCACATGACGCACCTTGAGAGGTCACAGCAGTTTTACAGGGTCCCTGCGCACCTGTTCGGGGAAACAGAAGCCCTCCCCGCCACTCAGAGGACCGCACGATTTCCCACAGGCCACACTGCCTAGCAGCACCTTCAGCCCCGCACAGACAGTGTGCTAAGGACAGACTTGAGTACCGGGGACATGGGCGGGGGAATTCCCATGGAACTCTCTAAGGGCCCGGTGCCCTGTGTGGCCCGGGGAGTGCCCATGCCGTTCCTTGACCCCGCAGGACACTTGCATCCAGCAATAAGCAGCCCTCTGCCTCCACGGGGCTCAAACACCTGCGCCCGGTGTGCGGGCACCTGGCGTACGTGGAGGCAAACCCGCAGACCCCTCTGGCCCGAACCCACCACTGCGAAGATCACCCTTTCTTCCATCCGTAAAGGGGTCACGCTTGAGGAGTGGAAGAACATGGGGAGGCCCCCAGGAGATGGCTTTTCTCCGAGCCGCGGCTGGCTCGTTTCGGGCCTATACGTGGGCCGCGCATGCGCACTCAGGCTCCCAAGCACACACCTCCCTCGGCTCACCTAACCCACCCTTTAGAGGTCACAGCAGTTCCACAGGGTCCCTGGGCACCTGTCTGTGGACACAGGAGCCCTCCCTGCCACCTAGAGGACCACGCGATTTCCGCTGGGGAACACTGCCCAGAAGCACTCCTAGCCTCGCACAGACACTGTGCGCAGGATAGACTTGTGGACGAGAGGCCTGGGTGGGGAATTTTCCAGGGAACTCTCTAAAGGCCAGGTGCCCTCTGTCGCCCTGGGAGTGCCCACGCCGTCCCTTAACCCTGCAGGACACTATCATCCAGCAATAAGCAGCCCTCTGCCTCCACGGGGCTCGAACACCTGGGCCCGTTGTGAGAGCACCTGGCGTACGTGCAGGCAAACCCACAGACCCCTCTGGCCCGAACCCACCACTGCGAAGATCCCCCTTTTCTTCCATCTGTAAAGGGGTCCTCCTTGAGGAGTGGAGGAGATGGCTTTTCTCCGAGCCGCGGCTGGCTGGTTTCGGGCCTATACGTGGGCCCCGCGTGCGCACTCAGGCTCCCCACCACAAGCCTCCCTCGGGTCACGGGACTCACCCTTGAGGTGTCTCCTGACCCACCCTTGAGGGGTCACGTGACCCACCCCTGAGGGGTCTCGTGACCCGCCCCTGAGGGGTCATTTGACTCACCCTTGAGGGGTCTCGTGACCCACGCTTTTCGGGTCACGTGACCCGCCCTTTAGGGGTCTCGTGACCCACCCTTGAGGGATCTCCTGACCCACCCTTGAGGGGTCTCGTGACCCACCCTTCGGAGGTCACCTGCTCCACACTTGAGGGGTCACATGACGCACCTTGAGAGGTCACAGCAGTTTTACAGGGTCCCTGCGCACCTGTTCGGGGAAACAGAAGCCCTCCCTGCCACTCAGAGAACCGCACGATTTCCCACAGGCCACACTGCCTAGCAGCACCTTCAGCCCCGCACAGACAGTGTGCTAAGGACAGACTTGGGTACCGGGGACATGGGCGGGAGAATTCCCATGGAACTCTCTAAGGGCCCGGTGCCCTGTGTGGCCCGGGGAGTGCCCATGCCGTTCCTTGACCCCGCAGGACACTTGCATCCAGCAATAAGCAGCCCTCTGCCTCCACGGGGCTCGAACACCTGGGCCCGTTGTGAGAGCTCCTGGCGTACGTGCAGGCAAACCCACCGACCCGTCTGGCCCGAACCCACACTGCGAAGATCCCCCTTTTCTTCCATCTGTAAAGGGGTCCTCCTTGAGGAGTGGAGGAACATGGGGAGGCCCCCAGGAGATGGCTTTCCTCTGAGCCGCGGCTGGCTGGTTTCGGGCCTATACGTGGGCCGCGCGTGCGCACTCAGGCTCCCCACCACAAGCCTCCCTCGGGTCACGGGACTCACCCTTGAGGTGTCTCCTGACCCACCCTTGAGGGGTCACGTGACCCACCCCTGAGGGGTAACGTGACCCACCCCAGAGGGGTCACGTGACCCACCCCTGAGGGGTCACGTGACCCACCCCAGAGGGGTCACGTGACCCACCCCTGAGGGGTCTCGTGACCTGCCCCTGAGGGGTCATGTGACCCAACCTTGAGGGGTCTCGTGACCCACGCTTTTCAGGTCACGTGACCCGCCCTTTAGGGGTCTCGTGACCCACCCTTGAGGGGTCCCGTGACCCACCCTTGGGAGGTCACCTGCTCCACCCTTGAGAGGTCACATGACGCACCTTGAGAGGTCACAGCAGTTTTACAGGGTCCCTGCGCACCTGTTCGGGGAAACAGAAGCCCTCCCTGCCACTCAGAGGACCGCACGATTTCCCACAGGCCACACTGCCTAGCAGCACCTTCAGCCCCGCACAGACAGTGTGCTAAGGACAGACTTGGGTACCGGGGACATGGGCGGGGGAATTCCCATGGAACTCTCTAAGGGCCCGGTGCCCTGTGTGGCCCAGGGAGTGCCCATGCCGTTCCTTGACCCCGCAGGACACTTGCATCCAGCAATAAGCAGCCCTCTGCCTCCACGGGCCTCAAACACCTGCGCCCGGTGTGCGGGCACCTGGCGTAGGTGGAGGCAAACCCGCAGACCCCTCTGGCCCGAACCCACCACTGCGAAGATCACCCTTTCTTCCATCCGTAAAGGGGTCACGCTTGAGGAGTGGAAGAACATGGGGAGGCCCCCAGGAGATGGCTTTTCTCCGAGCCGCGACTGGCTCGTTTCGGGCCTATACGTGGGCCGCGCATGCGCACTCAGGCTCCCAAGCACACACCTCCCTCGGCTCACCTAACCCACCCTTTAGAGGTCACAGCAGTTCCACAGGGTCCCTGGGCACCTGTCTGTGGACACAGGAGCCCTCCCTGCCACCTAGAGGACCACGCGTTTTCCGCTGGGGAACACTGCCCAGAAGCACTCCTAGCCTCGCACAGACACTCTGCGCAGGATAGACTTGTGGACGAGAGGCCTGGGTGGGGAATTTTCCAGGGAAATCTCTAAAGGCCAGGTGCCCTCTGTCCCCCTGGGAGTGCCCACGCCGTCCCTTAACCCTGCAGGACACTATCATCCAGCAATAAGCAGCCCTCTGCCTCCACGGGGCTCGAACACCTGGGCCCGTTGTGAGAGCACCTGGCGTACGTGCAGGCAAACCCACAGACCCCTCTGGCCCGAACCCACCACTGCGAAGATCCCCCTTTTCTTCCATCTGTAAAGGGGTCCTCCTTGAGGAGTGGAGGAACATGGGGAGGCCCCCAGGAGATGGCTTTTCTCTGAGCCGCGGCTGGCTGGTTTCGGGCCTATACGTGGGCCGCGCGTGCCCACTCAGTCTCCCCACCACAAGCCTCCCTCGGGTCACGGGACTCACCCTTGAGGTGTCTCCTGACCCACCCTTGAGGGGTCACATGACCCACCCTTGACGGGTCACGTGACCCACCCCAGAGGGGTCACGTGACCCACCCCTGAGGGGTCTCGTGACCCGCCCCTGAGGGGTCATGTGACCCGCCCTTTAGGGGTCTCGTGACCCACCCTTGAGGGGTCTCGTGACCCACCCTTGAGGGGTCTCGTGACCCACCCTTGGGAGGTCACCTGCTCCACACTTGAGGGGTCACATCACGCACCTGAGAGGTCACAGCAGTTTTACAGGGTCCCTGCGCACCTGTTCGGGGAAACAGAAGCCCTCCCCGCCACTCAGAGGACCGCACGATTTCCCACAGGCCACACTGCCTAGCAGCACCTTCAGCCCCGCACAGACAGTGTGCTAAGGACAGACTTGGGTACCGGGGACATGGGCGGGAGAATTCCCATGGAACTCTCTAAGGGCCCGGTGCCCTGTGTGGCCCGGGGAGTGCCCATGCCGTTCCTTGACCCCGCAGGACACTTGCATCCAGCAATAAGCAGCCCTCTGCCTCCACGGGGCTCGAACACCTGGGCCCGTTGTGAGAGCACCTGGCGTACGTGCAGGCAAACCCACAGACCCCTCTGGCCCGAACCCACCACTGCGAAGATCCCCCTTTTCTTCCATCTGTAAAGGGGTCCTCCCTGAGGAGTGGAGGAACATGGGGAGGCCCCCAGGAGATGGCTTTTCTCTGAGCCGCGGCTGGCTGGTTTCGGGCCTATACGTGGGCCGCGCGTGCGCACTCAGGCTCCCCACCACAAGCCTCCCTCGGGTCACGGGACTCACCCTTGAGGTGTCTCCTGACCCACCCTTGAGGGGTCACGTGACCCACCCCTGAGGGGTAAAGTGACCCACCCCAGAGGGGTCACGTGACCCACCCCTGAGGGGTCTCGTGACCCGCCCCTGAGGGGTCATGTGACCCAACCTTGAGGGGTCTCGTGCCCACGCTTTTCGGGTCACGTGACCCGCCCTTTAGGGGTCTCGTGACCCACCCTTGAGGGGTCCCGTGACCCACCCTTGGGAGTTCACCTGCTCCACCCTTGAGGGGTCACATGACGCACCTTGAGAGGTCACAGCAGTTTTACAGGGTCCCTGCGCACCTGTTCGGGGAAACAGAAGCCCTCCCTGCCACTCAGAGGACCGCACGATTTCCCACAGGCCACACTGCCTAGCAGCACCTTCAGCCCCGCACAGACAGTGTGCTAAGGACAGACTTGGGTACCGGGGACATGGGCGGGGGAATTCCCATGGAACTCTCTAAGGGCCCGGTGCCCTGTGTGGCCCGGGGAGTGCCCATGCCGTTCCTTGACCCCGCAGGACACTTGCATCCAGCAATAAGCAGCCCTCTGCCTCCACGGGGCTCAAACACCTGCGCCCGGTGTGCGGGCACCTGGCGTACGTGGAGGCAAACCCGCAGACCCCTCTGGCCCGAACCCACCACTGCGAAGATCACCCTTTCTTCCATCCGTAAAGGGGTCACGCTTGAGGAGTGGAAGAACATGGGGAGGCCCCCAGGAGATGGCTTTTCTCCGAGCCGCGGCTGGCTCGTTTCGGGCCTATACGTGGGCCGCGCATGCGCACTCAGGCTCCCTAGCACACACCTCCCTCGGCTCACCTAACCCACCCTTTAGATGTCACAGCAGTTCCACAGGGTCCCTGGGCACCTGTCTGTGGACACAGGAGCCCTCCCTGCCACCTAGAGGACCACGCGATTTCCGCTGGGGAACACTGCCCAGAAGCACTCCTAGCCTCGCACAGACACTGTGCGCAGGATAGACTTGTGGACGAGAGGCCTGGGCGGGGAATTTTCCAGGGAACTCTCTAAAGGCCAGGTGCCCTCTGTCGCCCTGGGAGTGCCCACGCCGTCCCTTAACCCTGCAGGACACTATCATCCAGCAATAAGCAGCCCTCTGCCTCCACGGGGCTCGAACACCTGGGCCCGTTGTGAGAGCACCTGGCGTACGTGCAGGCAAACCCACAGACCCCTCTGGCCCGAACCCACCACTGCGAAGATCCCCCTTTTCTTCCATCTGTAAAGGGTTCCTCCTTGAGGAGTGGAGGAACATGGGGAGGCCCCCAGGAGATGTCTTTTCTCCGAGCCGCGGCTGGCAGGTTTTGCGCCTATACCTGGGCCGCGCGTGCGCACTCAGGCTCCCCACCACAAGCCTCACTCGGGTCACGGGACTCACCCTTGAGGTGTCTCCTGACCCACCCTTGAGGAGTCACGTCACCCACCCCTGAGGGGTCACGTGACCCACCCCTGAGGGGTCTCGTGACCCACCCCTGAGGCGTCACGTGACCCACCCCAGAGGGGTCACGTGACCCACCCCTGAGGGGTCTCGTGACCCACCCCTGAGGGGTCACGTGACCCACCCCTGAGGGGTCCCGTGACCCACCCCTGAGGCGTCACGTGACCCACCCCAGAGGGGTCACGTGACCCACCCCTGCGGGGTCTCGTGACCCACCCCTGAGGGGTCACGTGACCCACCCTTGAGGGGTCTCGTGACCCACGCTTTTCGGGTCAAGTGACCCGCCCTTTAGGGGTCTGGTGACCCACCCTTGAGGGGTCCCGTGACCCACCCTTGAGTGGTCTCGTGACCCACCCTTGGGAGGTAACCTGCCGCACCCTTGAGGGGTCACATGACTCAGCTTGAGAGGTCACAGCATTTTTACAGGGTCCCTGCGCACCTGTTCGGGGAAACAGAAGCCCTCCCTGCCACTCAGAGGACCGCACGATTTCCCACAGGCCACACTGCCTAGCAGCACCTTCAGCCCAGCACAGACAGTGTGCTAAGGACAGAGTTGGGTACCGGGGACATGGGCGGGGGAATTCCCATGGAACTCTCTAAGGGCCCGGTGCCCTGTGTGGCCCGGGGAGTGCCCATGCCGTTCCTTGACCCCGCAGGACACTTGCATCCAGCAATAAGCAGCCCTCTGCCTCCACGGGGCTCAAACACCTGCGCCCGGTGTGCGGGCACCTGGCGTACGTGGAGGCAAACCCGCAGACCCCTCTGGCCCGAACCCACCACTGCGAAGATCACCCTTTCTTCCATCCGTAAAGGGGTCACGCTTGAGGAGTGGAAGAACATGGGGAGGCCCCCAGGAGATGGCTTTTCTCCGAGCCGAGGCTGGCTCGTTTCGGGCCTATACGTGGGCCGCGCATGCGCACTCAGGCTCCCTAGCACACACCTCCCTCGGCTCACCTAACCCACCCTTTAGAGGTCACAGCAGTTCCACAGGGTCCCTGGGCACCTGTCTGTGGACACAGGAGCCCTCCCTGCCACCTAGAGGACCACGCGATTTCCGCTGGGGAACACTGCCCAGAAGCACTCCTAGCCTCGCACAGACACTGTGCGCAGGATAGACTTGTGGACGAGAGGCCTGGGCGGGGAATTTTCCAGGGAACTCTCTAAAGGCCAGGTGCCCTCTGTCGCCCTGGGAGTGCCCACGCCGTCCCTTAACCCTGCAGGACACTATCATCCAGCAATAAGCAGCCCTCTGCCTCCACGGGGCTCGAACACCTGGGCCCGTTGTGAGAGCACCTGGCGTACGTGCATGCAAACCCACAGACCCCTCTGGCCCGAACCCACCACTGCGAAGATCCCCCTTTTCTTCCATCTGTAAAGGGGTCCTCCTTGAGGAGTGGAGGAGATGGCTTTTCTCCGAGCCGCGGCTGGCTGGTTTCGGGCCTATACGTGGGCCGCGCGTGCGCACTCAGGCTCCCCACCACAAGCCTCCCTCGGGTCACGGGACTCACCCTTGAGGTGTCTCCTGACCCACCCTTGAGGGGTCACGTGACCCACCCCTGAGGGGTCACGTGACCCACCCAGAGGGGTCACGTGACCCACCCCTGAGGGGTCACATGACCCACCCCAGAGGGGTCACGTGACCCACCCCTGAGGGGTCTCGTGACCCGCCCCTGAGGGGTCATGTGACTCACCCTTGAGGGGTCTCGTGACCCGCGCTTTTCGGGTCACGTGACCCGCCCTTTAGGGGTCTCGTGACCCACCCTTGAGGGATCTCGTGACCCACCCTTGAGGGGTCTCGTGACCCACCCTTCGGAGGTCACCTGCTCCACACTTGAGGGGTCACATGACGCACCTTGAGAGGTCACAGCAGTTTTACAGGGTCCCTGCGCACCTGTTCGGGGAAACAGAAGCCCTCCCTGCCACTCAGAGGACCGCACGATTTCCCACAGGCCACACTGCCTAGCAGCACCTTCAGCCCCGCACAGACAGTGTGCTAAGGACAGACTTGGGTACCGGGGACATGGGAGGGAGAATTCCCATGGAACTCTCTAAGGGCCCGGTGCCCTGTGTGGCCCGGGGAGTGCCCATGCCGTTCCTTGACCCCGCAGGACACTTGCATCCAGCAATAAGCAGCCCTCTGCCTCCACGGGGCTCGAACACCTGGGCCCGTTGTGAGAGCACCTGGCGTACGTGCAGGCAAACCCACCGACCCCTCTGGCCCGAACCCACACTGCGAAGATCCCCCTTTTCTTCCATCTGTAAAGGGGTCCTCCTTGAGGAGTGGAGGAACATGGGGAGGCCCCCAGGAGATGGCTTTTCTCTGAGCCGCGGCTGGCTGGTTTCGGGCCTATACGTGGGCCGCGCGTGCGCACTCAGGCTCCCCACCACAAGCCTCCCTCGGGTCACGGGACTCACCCTTGAGGTGTCTCCTGACCCACCCTTGAGGGGTCACGTGACCGACCCCTGAGGGGTAACGTGACCCACCCCAGAGGGGTCACGTGACCCACCCCTGAGGGGTCACGTGACCCACCCCAGAGGGGTCACGTGACCCACCCCTGAGGGGTCTCGTGACCTGCCCCTGAGGGGTCATGTGACCCAACCTTGAGGGGTCTCGTGACCCACGCTTTTCAGGTCTCGTGACCCACCCTTGAGGGGTCCCGTGACCCACCCTTGGGAGGTCACCTGCTCCACCCTTGAGAGGTCACATGACGCACCTTGAGAGGTCACAGCAGTTTTACAGGGTCCCTGCGCACCTGTTCGGGGAAACAGAAGCCCTCCCTGCCACTCAGAGGACCGCACGATTTCCCACAGGCCACACTGCCTAGCAGCACCTTCAGCCCCGCACAGACAGTGTGCTAAGGACAGACTTGGGTACCGGGGACATGGGCGGGGGAATTCCCATGGAACTCTCTAAGGGCCCGGTGCCCTGTGTGGCCCAGGGAGTGCCCATGCCGTTCCTTGACCCCGCAGGACACTTGCATCCAGCAATAAGCAGCCCTCTGCCTCCACGGGCCTCAAACACCTGCGCCCGGTGTGCGGGCACCTGGCGTACGTGGAGGCAAACCCGCAGACCCCTCTGGCCCGAACCCACCACTGCGAAGATCACCCTTTCTTCCATCCGTAAAGGGGTCACGCTTGAGGAGTGGAAGAACATGGGGAGGCCCCCAGGAGATGGCTTTTCTCCGAGCCGCGGCTGGCTCGTTTCGGGCCTATACGTGGGCCGCGCGTGTGCACTCAGGCTCCCCACCACAAGCCTCCCTCGGGTCACGGGACTCACCCTTGAGGTGTCTCCTGACCCACCCTTGAAGGGTCACGTGACCCACCCTTGAGGGGTCTCGTGACCCACCCCTGAGAGGTCACGTGACCCACCCCAGAGGGGTCACGTTTCCCACCCCTGAGGGGTCTCGTGACCCGCCCCTGAGGGGTCATGTGACCCACCCTTGAGGGGTCTCGTGACCCACGCTTTTCGGGTCACGTGACCCGCCGTTTAGGGGTCTCGTGACCCACCCTTGAGGGGTCATGTGACCCACCCTTGAGGGGTCTCGTGACCCACGCTTTTCGGGTCACGTGACCCGCCCTTTAGGGGTCCCGTGACCCACCCTTGGGAGTTCAACTGCTCCACCCTTGAGGGGTCACATGACGCACCTTGAGAGGTCACAGCAGTTTTACAGGGTCCCTGCGCACCTGTTCGGGGAAACAGAAGCCCTCCCTGCCACTCAGAGGACCGCACGATTTCCCACAGGCCACACTGCCTAGCAGCACCTTCAGCCCCGCACAGACAGTGTGCTAAGGACAGACTTGGGTACCGGGGACATGGGCGGGGGAATTCCCATGGAACTCTCTAAGGGCCCGGTGCCCTGTGTGGCCCGGGGAGTGCCCATGCCGTTCCTTGACCCCGCAGGACACTTGCATCCAGCAATAAGCAGCCCTCTGCCTCCACGGGGCTCAAACACCTGCGCCCGGTGTGCGGGCACCTGGCGTACGTGGAGGCAAACCCGCAGACCCCTCTGGCCCGAACCCACCACTGCGAAGATCACCCTTTCTTCCATCCGTAAAGGGGTCACGCTTGAGGAGTGGAAGAACATGGGGAGGCCCCCAGGAGATGGCTTTTCTCCGAGCCGCGGCTGGCTCGTTTCGGGCCTATACGTGGGCCGCGCATGTGCACTCAGGCTCCCAAGCACACACCTCCCTCGGCTCACCTAACCCACCCTTTAGAGGTCACAGCAGTTCCACAGGGTCCCTGGGCACCTGTCTGTGGACACAGGAGCCCTCCCTGCCACCTAGAGGACCACGCGATTTCCGCTGGGGAACACTGCCCAGAAGCACTCCTAGCCTCGCACAGACACTGTGCGCAGGATAGACTTGTGGACGAGAGGCCTGGGTGGGGAATTTTCCAGGGAACTCTCTAAAGGCCAGGTGCCCTCTGTCGCCCTGGGAGTGCCCACGCCGTCCCTTAACCCTGCAGGACACTATCATCCAGCAATAAGCAGCCCTCTGCCTCCACGGGGCTCGAACACCTGGGCCCGTTGTGAGAGCACCTGGCGTACGTGCAGGCAAACCCACAGACCCCTCTGGCCCGAACCCACCACTGCGAAGATCCCCCTTTTCTTCCATCTGTAAAGGGGTCCTCCTTGAGGAGTGGAGGAGATGGCTTTTCTCCGAGCCGCGGCTGGCTGGTTTCGGGCCTATACGTGGGCCGCGCGTGCGCACTCAGGCTCCCCACCACAAGCCTCCCTCGGGTCACGGGACTCACCCTTGAGGTGTCTCCTGACCCACCCTTGAGGAGTCACGTCACCCACCCTTGAGGGGTCACGTGACCCACCCCTGAGGGGTCATGTGACTCACCCTTGAGGGGTCTCGTGACCCACGCTTTTCGGGTCACGTGACCCGCCCTTTAGGGGTCTCGTGACCCACCCTTGAGGGATCTCGTGACCCACCCTTGAGGGGTCTCGTGACCCACCCTTCGGAGGTCACCTGCTCCACACTTGAGGGGTCACATGACGCACCTTGAGAGGTCACAGCAGTTTTACAGGGTCCCTGCGCACCTGTTCGGGGAAACAGAAGCCCTCCCTGCCACTCAGAGGACCGCACGATTTCCCACAGGCCACACTGCCTAGCAGCACCTTCAGCCCCGCACAGACAGTGTGCTAAGGACAGACTTGGGTACCGGGGACATGGGCGGGAGAATTCCCATGGAACTCTCTAAGGGCCCGGTGCCCTGTGTGGCCCGGGGAGTGCCCATGCCGTTCCTTGACCCCGCAGGACACTTGCATCCAGCAATAAGCAGCCCTCTGCCTCCACGGGGCTCGAACACCTGGGCCCGTTGTGAGAGCACCTGGCGTACGTGCAGGCAAACCCACCGACCCCTCTGGCCCGAACCCACCACTGCGAAGATCACCCTTTCTTCCATCCGTAAAGGGGTCACGCTTGAGGAGTGGAAGAACATGGGGAGGCCCCCAGGAGATGGCTTTTCTCCGAGCCGCGGCTGGCTCGTTTCGGGCCTATACGTGGGCCGCGCATGCGCACTCAGGCTCCCAAGCACACACCTCCCTCGGCTCACCTAACCCACCCTTTAGATGTCACAGCAGTTCCACAGGGTCCCTGGGCACCTGTCTGTGGACACAGGAGCCCTCCCTGCCACCTAGAGGACCACGCGATTTCCGCTGGGGAACACTGCCCAGAAGCACTCCTAGCCTCGCACAGACACTGTGCGCAGGATAGACTTGTGGACGAGAGGCCTGGGCGGGGAATTTTCCAGGGAACTCTCTAAAGGCCAGGTGCCCTCTGTCGCCCTGGGAGTGCCCACGCCGTCCCTTAACCCTGCAGGACACTATCATCCAGCAATAAGCAGCCCTCTGCCTCCACGGGGCTCGAACACCT
This sequence comes from Desmodus rotundus, assembly GCF_022682495.2. Classification (NCBI taxonomy): domain Eukaryota; kingdom Metazoa; phylum Chordata; class Mammalia; order Chiroptera; family Phyllostomidae; genus Desmodus; species Desmodus rotundus. The sequence goes on along the minus strand of NW_026527225.1, from coordinate 901,153 downwards.
GGGCCCGTTGTGAGAGCACCTGGCGTACGTGCAGGCAAACCCACAGACCCCTCTGGCCCGAACCCACCACTGCGAAGATCCCCCTTTTCTTCCATCTGTAAAGGGTTCCTCCTTGAGGAGTGGAGGAACATGGGGAGGCCCCCAGGAGATGTCTTTTCTCCGAGCCGCGGCTGGCAGGTTTTGCGCCTATACCTGGGCCGCGCGTGCGCACTCAGGCTCCCCACCACAAGCCTCACTCGGGTCACGGGACTCACCCTTGAGGTGTCTCCTGACCCACCCTTGAGGAGTCACGTCACCCACCCCTGAGGGGTCACGTGACCCACCCCTGAGGGGTCTCGTGACCCACCCCTGAGGCGTCACGTGACCCACCCCAGAGGGGTCACGTGACCCACCCCTGAGGGGTCTCGTGACCCACCCCTGAGGGGTCACGTGACCCACCCCTGAGGGGTCCCGTGACCCACCCCTGAGGCGTCACGTGACCCACCCCAGAGGGGTCACGTGACCCACCCCTGAGGGGTCTCGTGACCCACCCCTGAGGGGTCTCGTGACCCACCCCTGAGCGGTCACGTGACCCACCCTTGAGGGGTCTCGTGACCCACGCTTTTCGGGTCACGTGACCCGCCCTTTAGGGGTCTCGTGACCCACCCTTGAGGGGTCCCGTGACCCACCCTTGAGGGGTCTCGTGACCCACCCTTGGGAGGTCACCTGCCCCACCCTTGAGGGGTCACATGACCCACCTTGAGAGGTTACAGCAGTTTTACAGGGTCCCTGCCCACCTGTTCGGCGAAACAGAAGCCCTCCCTGCCACTCAGAGGACCGCACGATTTCCCACAGGCCACACTGCCTAGCAGCACCTTCAGCCCCGCACAGACAGTGTGCTAAGGACAGACTTGGGTACCGGGGACATGGGCGGGGGAATTCCCATGGAACTCTCTAAGGGCCCGGTGCCCTGTGTGGCCCGGGGAGTGCCCATGCCGTTCCTTGACCCCGCAGGACACTTGCATCCAGCAATAAGCAGCCCTCTGCCTCCACGGGGCTCAAACACCTGCGCCCGGTGTGCGGGCACCTGGCGTACGTGGAGGCAAACCCGCAGACCCCTCTGGCCCGAACCCACCACTGCGAAGATCACCCTTTCTTCCATCCGTAAAGTGGTCACGCTTGAGGAGTGGAAGAACATGGGGAGGCCCCCAGGAGATGGCTTTTCTCCGAGCCGCGGCTGGCTCGTTTCGGGCCTATTCGTGGGCCGCGCATGCGCACTCAGGCTCCCAAGCACACACCTCCCTCGGCTCACCTAACCCACCCTTTAGAGGTCACAGCAGTTCCACAGGGTCCCTGGGCACCTGTCTGTGGACACAGGAGCCCTCCCTGCCACCTAGAGGACCACGCGATTTCCGCTGGGGAACACTGCCCAGAAGCACTCCTAGCCTCGCACAGACACTCTGCGCAGGATAGACTTGTGGACGAGAGGCCTGGGTGGGGAATTTTCCAGGGAAATCTCTAAAGGCCAGGTGCCCTCTGTCGCCCTGGGAGTGCCCACGCCGTCCCTTAACCCTGCAGGACACTATCATCCAGCAATAAGCAGCCCTCTGCCTCCACGGGGCTCGAACACCTGGGCCCGTTGTGAGAGCACCTGGCGTACGTGCAGGCAAACCCACAGACCCCTCTGGCCCGAACCCACCACTGCGAAGATCCCCCTTTTCTTCCATCTGTAAAGGGGTCCTCCTTGAGGAGTGGAGGAACATGGGGAGGCCCCCAGGAGATGGCTTTTCTCTGAGCCGCGGCTGGCTGGTTTCAGGCCTATACGTGGGCCGCGCGTGCGCACTCAGGCTCCCCACCACAAGCCTCCCTCGGGTCACGGGACTCACCCTTGAGGTGTCTCCTGACCCACCCTTGAGGGGTCACATGACCCACCCTTGACGGGTCACGTGACCCACCCCAGAGGGGTCACGTGACCCACCCCTGAGGGGTCTCCTGACCCGCCCCTGAGGGGTCATGTGACCCGCCCTTTAGGGGTCTCGTGACCCACCCTTGAGGGGTCTCGTGACCCACCCTTGAGGGGTCTCGTGACCCACCCTTGGGAGGTCACCTGCTCCACACTTGAGGGGTCACATGACGCACCTTGAGAGGTCACAGCAGTTTTACAGGGTCCCTGCGCACCTGTTCGGGGAAACAGAAGCCCTCCCCGCCACTCAGAGGACCGCACGATTTCCCACAGGCCACACTGCCTAGCAGCACCTTCAGCCCCGCACAGACAGTGTGCTAAGGACAGACTTGAGTACCGGGGACATGGGCGGGGGAATTCCCATGGAACTCTCTAAGGGCCCGGTGCCCTGTGTGGCCCGGGGAGTGCCCATGCCGTTCCTTGACCCCGCAGGACACTTGCATCCAGCAATAAGCAGCCCTCTGCCTCCACGGGGCTCAAACACCTGCGCCCGGTGTGCGGGCACCTGGCGTACGTGGAGGCAAACCCGCAGACCCCTCTGGCCCGAACCCACCACTGCGAAGATCACCCTTTCTTCCATCCGTAAAGGGGTCACGCTTGAGGAGTGGAAGAACATGGGGAGGCCCCCAGGAGATGGCTTTTCTCCGAGCCGCGGCTGGCTCGTTTCGGGCCTATACGTGGGCCGCGCATGCGCACTCAGGCTCCCAAGCACACACCTCCCTCGGCTCACCTAACCCACCCTTTAGAGGTCACAGCAGTTCCACAGGGTCCCTGGGCACCTGTCTGTGGACACAGGAGCCCTCCCTGCCACCTAGAGGACCACGCGATTTCCGCTGGGGAACACTGCCCAGAAGCACTCCTAGCCTCGCACAGACACTGTGCGCAGGATAGACTTGTGGACGAGAGGCCTGGGTGGGGAATTTTCCAGGGAACTCTCTAAAGGCCAGGTGCCCTCTGTCGCCCTGGGAGTGCCCACGCCGTCCCTTAACCCTGCAGGACACTATCATCCAGCAATAAGCAGCCCTCTGCCTCCACGGGGCTCGAACACCTGGGCCCGTTGTGAGAGCACCTGGCGTACGTGCAGGCAAACCCACAGACCCCTCTGGCCCGAACCCACCACTGCGAAGATCCCCCTTTTCTTCCATCTGTAAAGGGGTCCTCCTTGAGGAGTGGAGGAGATGGCTTTTCTCCGAGCCGCGGCTGGCTGGTTTCGGGCCTATACGTGGGCCCCGCGTGCGCACTCAGGCTCCCCACCACAAGCCTCCCTCGGGTCACGGGACTCACCCTTGAGGTGTCTCCTGACCCACCCTTGAGGGGTCACGTGACCCACCCCTGAGGGGTCTCGTGACCCGCCCCTGAGGGGTCATTTGACTCACCCTTGAGGGGTCTCGTGACCCACGCTTTTCGGGTCACGTGACCCGCCCTTTAGGGGTCTCGTGACCCACCCTTGAGGGATCTCCTGACCCACCCTTGAGGGGTCTCGTGACCCACCCTTCGGAGGTCACCTGCTCCACACTTGAGGGGTCACATGACGCACCTTGAGAGGTCACAGCAGTTTTACAGGGTCCCTGCGCACCTGTTCGGGGAAACAGAAGCCCTCCCTGCCACTCAGAGAACCGCACGATTTCCCACAGGCCACACTGCCTAGCAGCACCTTCAGCCCCGCACAGACAGTGTGCTAAGGACAGACTTGGGTACCGGGGACATGGGCGGGAGAATTCCCATGGAACTCTCTAAGGGCCCGGTGCCCTGTGTGGCCCGGGGAGTGCCCATGCCGTTCCTTGACCCCGCAGGACACTTGCATCCAGCAATAAGCAGCCCTCTGCCTCCACGGGGCTCGAACACCTGGGCCCGTTGTGAGAGCACCTGGCGTACGTGCAGGCAAACCCACCGACCCGTCTGGCCCGAACCCACACTGCGAAGATCCCCCTTTTCTTCCATCTGTAAAGGGGTCCTCCTTGAGGAGTGGAGGAACATGGGGAGGCCCCCAGGAGATGGCTTTCCTCTGAGCCGCGGCTGGCTGGTTTCGGGCCTATACGTGGGCCGCGCGTGCGCACTCAGGCTCCCCACCACAAGCCTCCCTCGGGTCACGGGACTCACCCTTGAGGTGTCTCCTGACCCACCCTTGAGGGGTCACGTGACCCACCCCTGAGGGGTAACGTGACCCACCCCAGAGGGGTCACGTGACCCACCCCAGAGGGGTCACGTGACCCACCCCTGAGGGGTCTCGTGACCTGCCCCTGAGGGGTCATGTGACCCAACCTTGAGGGGTCTCGTGACCCACGCTTTTCAGGTCACGTGACCCGCCCTTTAGGGGTCTCGTGACCCACCCTTGAGGGGTCCCGTGACCCACCCTTGGGAGGTCACCTGCTCCACCCTTGAGAGGTCACATGACGCACCTTGAGAGGTCACAGCAGTTTTACAGGGTCCCTGCGCACCTGTTCGGGGAAACAGAAGCCCTCCCTGCCACTCAGAGGACCGCACGATTTCCCACAGGCCACACTGCCTAGCAGCACCTTCAGCCCCGCACAGACAGTGTGCTAAGGACAGACTTGGGTACCGGGGACATGGGCGGGGGAATTCCCATGGAACTCTCTAAGGGCCCGGTGCCCTGTGTGGCCCAGGGAGTGCCCATGCCGTTCCTTGACCCCGCAGGACACTTGCATCCAGCAATAAGCAGCCCTCTGCCTCCACGGGCCTCAAACACCTGCGCCCGGTGTGCGGGCACCTGGCGTAGGTGGAGGCAAACCCGCAGACCCCTCTGGCCCGAACCCACCACTGCGAAGATCACCCTTTCTTCCATCCGTAAAGGGGTCACGCTTGAGGAGTGGAAGAACATGGGGAGGCCCCCAGGAGATGGCTTTTCTCCGAGCCGCGACTGGCTCGTTTCGGGCCTATACGTGGGCCGCGCATGCGCACTCAGGCTCCCAAGCACACACCTCCCTCGGCTCACCTAACCCACCCTTTAGAGGTCACAGCAGTTCCACAGGGTCCCTGGGCACCTGTCTGTGGACACAGGAGCCCTCCCTGCCACCTAGAGGACCACGCGATTTCCGCTGGGGAACACTGCCCAGAAGCACTCCTAGCCTCGCACAGACACTGTGCGCAGGATAGACTTGTGGACGAGAGGCCTGGGTGGGGAATTTTCCAGGGAACTCTCTAAAGGCCAGGTGCCCTCTGTCGCCCTGGGAGTGCCCACGCCGTCCCTTAACCCTGCAGGACACTATCATTCAGCAATAAGCAGCCCTCTGCCTCCACGGGGCTCGAACACCTGGGCCCGTTGTGAGAGCACCTGGCGTACGTGCAGGCAAACCCACAGACCCCTCTGGCCCGAACCCACCACTGCGAAGATCCCCCTTTTCGTCCATCTGTAAAGGGGTCCTCCTTGAGGAGTGGAGGAACATGGGGAGGCCCCCAGGAGATGGCTTTTCTCTGAGCCGCGGCTGGCTGGTTTCGGGCCTATACGTGGGCCGCGCGTGCGCACTCAGGCTCCCCACCACAAGCCTCCCTCGGGTCACGGGACTCACCCTTGAGGTGTCTCCTGACCCACCCTTGAAGGGTCACGTGACCCACCCTTGAGGGGTCTCGTGACCCACCCCAGAGGGGTCACGTTTCCCACCCCTGAGGGGTCTCGTGACCCGCCCCTGAGGGGTCATGTGACCCACCCTTGAGGGGTCTCGTGACCCACGCTTTTCGGGTCACGTGACCCGCCGTTTAGGGGTCTCGTGACCCACCCTTGAGGGGTCACGTGACCCGCCCCTGAGGGGTCACGTGACCCACCCCAGAGGGGTCACGTTTCCCACCCCTGAGGGGTCTCGTGACCCGCCCCTGAGGGGTCATGTGACCCACCCTTGAGGGGTCTCGTGACCCACGCTTTTCGGGTCACGTGACCCGCCCTTTAGGGATCTCGTGACCCACCCTTGAGGGGTCCCGTGACCCACCCTTGGGAGTTCACCTGCTCCACCCTTGAGGGGTCACATGACGCACCTTGAGAGGTCACAGCAGTTTTACAGGGTCCCTGCGCACCTGTTCGGGGAAACAGAAGCCCTCCCTGCCACTCAGAGGACCGCACGATTTCCCACAGGCCACACTGCCTAGCAGCACCTTCAGCCCCGCACAGACAGTGTGCTAAGGACAGACTTGGGTACCGGGGACATGGGCGGGGGAATTCCCATGGAACTCTCTAAGGGCCCGGTGCCCTGTGTGGCCCGGGGAGTGCCCATGCCGTTCCTTGACCCCGCAGGACACTTGCATCCAGCAATAAGCAGCCCTCTGCCTCCACGGGGCTCGAACACCTGGGCCCGTTGTGAGAGCACCTGGCGTACGTGCAGGCAAACCCACCGACCCCTCTGGCCCGAACCCACACTGCGAAGATCCCCCTTTTCTTCCATCTGTAAAGGGGTCCTCCTTGAGGAGTGGAGGAACATGGGGAGGCCCCCAGGAGATGGCTTTTCTCTGAGCCGCGGCTGGCTGGTTTCGGGCCTATACGTGGGCCGCGCGTGCGCACTCAGGCTCCCCACCACAAGCCTCCCTCGGGTCACGGGACTCACCCTTGAAGTGTCTCCTGACCCACCCTTGAGGGGTCACGTGACCCACCCCTGAGGGGTAACGTGACCCACCCCAGAGGGGTCACGTGACCCACCCCTGAGGGGTCACGTGACCCACCCCAGAGGGGTCACGTGACCCACCACTGAGGGGTCTCGTGACCTGCCCCTGAGGGGTCATGTGACCCAACCTTGAGGGGTCTCGTGACCCACGCTTTTCAGGTCTCGTGACCCACCCTTGAGGGGTCCCGTGACCCACCCTTGGGAGGTCACCTGCTCCACCCTTGAGAGGTCACATGACGCACCTTGAGAGGTCACAGCAGTTTTACAGGGTCCCTGCGCACCTGTTCGGGGAAACAGAAGCCCTCCCTGCCACTCAGAGGACCGCACGATTTCCCACAGGCCACACTGCCTAGCAGCACCTTCAGCCCCGCACAGACAGTGTGCTAAGGACAGACTTGGGTACCGGGGACATGGGCGGGGGAATTCCCATGGAACTCTCTAAGGGCCCGGTGCCCTGTGTGGCCCAGGGAGTGCCCATGCCGTTCCTTGACCCCGCAGGACACTTGCATCCAGCAATAAGCAGCCCTCTGCCTCCACGGGCCTCAAACACCTGCGCCCGGTGTGCGGGCACCTGGCGTACGTGGAGGCAAACCCGCAGACCCCTCTGGCCCGAACCCACCACTGCGAAGATCACCCTTTCTTCCATCCGTAAAGGGGTCACGCTTGAGGAGTGGAAGAACATGGGGAGGCCCCCAGGAGATGGCTTTTCTCCGAGCCGCGGCTGGCTCGTTTCGGGCCTATACGTGGGCCGCGCATGCGCACTCAGGCTCCCAAGCACACACCTCCCTCGGCTCACCTAACCCACCCTTTAGAGGTCACAGCAGTTCCACAGGGTCCCTGGGCACCTGTCTGTGGACACAGGAGCCCTCCCTGCCACCTAGAGGACCACGCGATTTCCGCTGGGGAACACTGCCCAGAAGCACTCCTAGCCTCGCACAGACACTGTGCGCAGGATAGACTTGTGGACGAGAGGCCTGGGTGGGGAATTTTCCAGGGAACTCTCTAAAGGCCAGGTGCCCTCTGTCGCCCTGGGAGTGCCCACGCCGTCCCTTAATCCTGCAGGACACTATCATTCAGCAATAAGCAGCCCTCTGCCTCCACGGGGCTCGAACACCTGGGCCCGTTGTGAGAGCACCTGGCGTACGTGCAGGCAAACCCACAGACCCCTCTGGCCCGAACCCACCACTGCGAAGATCCCCCTTTTCTTCCATCTGTAAAGGGGTCCTCCTTGAGGAGTGGAGGAACATGGGGAGGCCCCCAGGAGATGGCTTTTCTCTGAGCCGCGGCTGGCTGGTTTCGGGCCTATACGTGGGCCGCGCGTGCGCACTCAGGCTCCCCACCACAAGCCTCCCTCGGGTCACGGGACTCACCCTTGAGGTGTCTCCTGACCCACCCTTGAAGGGTCACGTGACCCACCCTTGAGGGGTCTCGTGACCCACCCCTGAGAGGTCACGTGACCCACCCCAGAGGGGTCACGTTTCCCACCCCTGAGGGGTCTCGTGACCCGCCCCTGAGGGGTCATGTGACCCACCCTTGAGGGGTCTCGTGACCCACGCTTTTCGGGTCACGTGACCCGCCGTTTAGGGGTCTCGTGACCCACCCTTGAGGGGTCACGTGACCCGCCCCTGAGGGGTCACGTGACCCACCCCAGAGGGGTCACGTTTCCCACCCCTGAGGGGTCTCGTGACCCGCCCCTGAGGGGTCATGTGACCCACCCTTGAGGGGTCTCGTGACCCACGCTTTTCGGGTCACGTGACCCGCCCTTTAGGGGTCTCGTGACCCACCCTTGAGGGGTCCCGTGACCCACCCTTGGGAGTTCAACTGCTCCACCCTTGAGGGGTCACATGACCCACCTTGAGAGGTTACAGCAGTTTTACAGGGTCCCTGCCCACCTGTTCGGCGAAACAGAAGCCCTCCCTGCCACTCAGAGGACCGCACGATTTCCCACAGGCCACACTGCCTAGCAGCACCTTCAGCCCCGCACAGACAGTGTGCTAAGGACAGAGTTGGGTACCGGGGGCGTGGGCGGGGGATTTCCCATGGAACTCTCTAAGGGCCCGGTGCCCTGTGTGGCCCGGGGAGTGCCCATGCCGTTCCTTGACCCCGCAGGACACTTGCATCCAGCAATAAGCAGCCCTCTGCCTCCACGGGGCTCAAACACCTGCGCCCGGTGTGCGGGCACCTGGCGTACGTGGAGGCAAACCCGCAGACCCCTCTGGCCCGAACCCACCACTGCGAAGATCACCCTTTCTTCCATCCGTAAAGTGGTCACGCTTGAGGAGTGGAAGAACATGGGGAGGCCCCCAGGAGATGGCTTTTCTCCGAGCCGCGGCTGGCTCGTTTCGGGCCTATTCGTGGGCCGCGCATGCGCACTCAGGCTCCCAAGCACACACCTCCCTCGGCTCACCTAACCCACCCTTTAGAGGTCACAGCAGTTCCACAGGGTCCCTGGGCACCTGTCTGTGGACACAGGAGCCCTCCCTGCCACCTAGAGGACCACGCGATTTCCGCTGGGGAACACTGCCCAGAAGCACTCCTAGCCTCGCACAGACACTCTGCGCAGGATAGACTTGTGGACGAGAGGCCTGGGTGGGGAATTTTCCAGGGAAATCTCTAAAGGCCAGGTGCCCTCTGTCGCCCTGGGAGTGCCCACGCCGTCCCTTAACCCTGCAGGACACTATCATCCAGCAATAAGCAGCCCTCTGCCTCCACGGGGCTCGAACACCTGGGCCCGTTGTGAGAGCACCTGGCGTACGTGCAGGCAAACCCACAGACCCCTCTGGCCCGAACCCACCACTGCGAAGATCCCCCTTTTCTTCCATCTGTAAAGGGGTCCTCCTTGAGGAGTGGAGGAACATGGGGAGGCCCCCAGGAGATGGCTTTTCTCTGAGCCGCGGCTGGCTGGTTTCAGGCCTATACGTGGGCCGCGCGTGCGCACTCAGGCTCCCCACCACAAGCCTCCCTCGGGTCACGGGACTCACCCTTGAGGTGTCTCCTGACCCACCCTTGAGGGGTCACATGACCCACCCTTGACGGGTCACGTGACCCACCCCAGAGGGGTCACGTGACCCACCCCTGAGGGGTCTCCTGACCCGCCCCTGAGGGGTCATGTGACCCGCCCTTTAGGGGTCTCGTGACCCACCCTTGAGGGGTCTCGTGACCCACCCTTGAGGGGTCTCGTGACCCACCCTTGGGAGGTCACCTGCTCCACACTTGAGGGGTCACATGACGCACCTTGAGAGGTCACAGCAGTTTTACAGGGTCCCTGCGCACCTGTTCGGGGAAACAGAAGCCCTCCCCGCCACTCAGAGGACCGCACGATTTCCCACAGGCCACACTGCCTAGCAGCACCTTCAGCCCCGCACAGACAGTGTGCTAAGGACAGACTTGAGTACCGGGGACATGGGCGGGGGAATTCCCATGGAACTCTCTAAGGGCCCGGTGCCCTGTGTGGCCCGGGGAGTGCCCATGCCGTTCCTTGACCCCGCAGGACACTTGCATCCAGCAATAAGCAGCCCTCTGCCTCCACGGGGCTCAAACACCTGCGCCCGGTGTGCGGGCACCTGGCGTACGTGGAGGCAAACCCGCAGACCCCTCTGGCCCGAACCCACCACTGCGAAGATCACCCTTTCTTCCATCCGTAAAGGGGTCACGCTTGAGGAGTGGAAGAACATGGGGAGGCCCCCAGGAGATGGCTTTTCTCCGAGCCGCGGCTGGCTCGTTTCGGGCCTATACGTGGGCCGCGCATGCGCACTCAGGCTCCCAAGCACACACCTCCCTCGGCTCACCTAACCCACCCTTTAGAGGTCACAGCAGTTCCACAGGGTCCCTGGGCACCTGTCTGTGGACACAGGAGCCCTCCCTGCCACCTAGAGGACCACGCGATTTCCGCTGGGGAACACTGCCCAGAAGCACTCCTAGCCTCGCACAGACACTGTGCGCAGGATAGACTTGTGGACGAGAGGCCTGGGTGGGGAATTTTCCAGGGAACTCTCTAAAGGCCAGGTGCCCTCTGTCGCCCTGGGAGTGCCCACGCCGTCCCTTAACCCTGCAGGACACTATCATCCAGCAATAAGCAGCCCTCTGCCTCCACGGGGCTCGAACACCTGGGCCCGTTGTGAGAGCACCTGGCGTACGTGCAGGCAAACCCACAGACCCCTCTGGCCCGAACCCACCACTGCGAAGATCCCCCTTTTCTTCCATCTGTAAAGGGGTCCTCCTTGAGGAGTGGAGGAGATGGCTTTTCTCCGAGCCGCGGCTGGCTGGTTTCGGGCCTATACGTGGGCCGCGCGTGCGCACTCAGGCTCCCCACCACAAGCCTCCCTCGGGTCACGGGACTCACCCTTGAGGTGTCTCCTGACCCACCCTTGAGGGGTCACGTGACCCACCCCTGAGGGGTCTCGTGACCCGCCCCTGAGGGGTCATTTGACTCACCCTTGAGGGGTCTCGTGACCCACGCTTTTCGGGTCACGTGACCCGCCCTTTAGGGGTCTCGTGACCCACCCTTGAGGGATCTCCTGACCCACCCTTGAGGGGTCTCGTGACCCACCCTTCGGAGGTCACCTGCTCCACACTTGAGGGGTCACATGACGCACCTTGAGAGGTCACAGCAGTTTTACAGGGTCCCTGCGCACCTGTTCGGGGAAACAGAAGCCCTCCCTGCCACTCAGAGAACCGCACGATTTCCCACAGGCCACACTGCCTAGCAGCACCTTCAGCCCCGCACAGACAGTGTGCTAAGGACAGACTTGGGTACCGGGGACATGGGCGGGAGAATTCCCATGGAACTCTCTAAGGGCCCGGTGCCCTGTGTGGCCCGGGGAGTGCCCATGCCGTTCCTTGACCCCGCAGGACACTTGCATCCAGCAATAAGCAGCCCTCTGCCTCCACGGGGCTCGAACACCTGGGCCCGTTGTGAGAGCACCTGGCGTACGTGCAGGCAAACCCACCGACCCGTCTGGCCCGAACCCACACTGCGAAGATCCCCCTTTTCTTCCATCTGTAAAGGGGTCCTCCTTGAGGAGTGGAGGAACATGGGGAGGCCCCCAGGAGATGGCTTTCCTCTGAGCCGCGGCTGGCTGGTTTCGGGCCTATACGTGGGCCGCGCGTGCGCACTCAGGCTCCCCACCACAAGCCTCCCTCGGGTCACGGGACTCACCCTTGAGGTGTCTCCTGACCCACCCTTGAGGGGTCACGTGACCCACCCCTGAGGGGTAACGTGACCCACCCCAGAGGGGTCACGTGACCCACCCCTGAGGGGTCACGTGACCCACCCCAGAGGGGTCACGTGACCCACCCCTGAGGGGTCTCGTGACCTGCCCCTGAGGGGTCATGTGACCCAACCTTGAGGGGTCTCGTGACCCACGCTTTTCAGGTCACGTGACCCGCCCTTTAGGGGTCTCGTGACCCACCCTTGAGGGGTCCCGTGACCCACCCTTGGGAGGTCACCTGCTCCACCCTTGAGAGGTCACATGACGCACCTTGAGAGGTCACAGCAGTTTTACAGGGTCCCTGCGCACCTGTTCGGGGAAACAGAAGCCCTCCCTGCCACTCAGAGGACCGCACGATTTCCCACAGGCCACACTGCCTAGCAGCACCTTCAGCCCCGCACAGACAGTGTGCTAAGGACAGACTTGGGTACCGGGGACATGGGCGGGGGAATTCCCATGGAACTCTCTAAGGGCCCGGTGCCCTGTGTGGCCCAGGGAGTGCCCATGCCGTTCCTTGACCCCGCAGGACACTTGCATCCAGCAATAAGCAGCCCTCTGCCTCCACGGGCCTCAAACACCTGCGCCCGGTGTGCGGGCACCTGGCGTAGGTGGAGGCAAACCCGCAGACCCCTCTGGCCCGAACCCACCACTGCGAAGATCACCCTTTCTTCCATCCGTAAAGGGGTCACGCTTGAGGAGTGGAAGAACATGGGGAGGCCCCCAGGAGATGGCTTTTCTCCGAGCCGCGACTGGCTCGTTTCGGGCCTATACGTGGGCCGCGCATGCGCACTCAGGCTCCCAAGCACACACCTCCCTCGGCTCACCTAACCCACCCTTTAGAGGTCACAGCAGTTCCACAGGGTCCCTGGGCACCTGTCTGTGGACACAGGAGCCCTCCCTGCCACCTAGAGGACCACGCGATTTCCGCTGGGGAACACTGCCCAGAAGCACTCCTAGCCTCGCACAGACACTGTGCGCAGGATAGACTTGTGGACGAGAGGCCTGGGTGGGGAATTTTCCAGGGAACTCTCTAAAGGCCAGGTGCCCTCTGTCGCCCTGGGAGTGCCCACGCCGTCCCTTAACCCTGCAGGACACTATCATTCAGCAATAAGCAGCCCTCTGCCTCCACGGGGCTCGAACACCTGGGCCCGTTGTGAGAGCACCTGGCGTACGTGCAGGCAAACCCACAGACCCCTCTGGCCCGAACCCACCACTGCGAAGATCCCCCTTTTCTTCCATCTGTAAAGGGGTCCTCCTTGAGGAGTGGAGGAACATGGGGAGGCCCCCAGGAGATGGCTTTTCTCTGAGCCGCGGCTGGCTGGTTTCGGGCCTATACGTGGGCCGCGCGTGCGCACTCAGGCTCCCCACCACAAGCCTCCCTCGGGTCACGGGACTCACCCTTGAGGTGTCTCCTGACCCACCCTTGAAGGGTCACGTGACCCACCCTTGAGGGGTCTCGTGACCCACCCCAGAGGGGTCACGTTTCCCACCCCTGAGGGGTCTCGTGACCCGCCCCTGAGGGGTCATGTGACCCACCCTTGAGGGGTCTCGTGACCCACGCTTTTCGGGTCACGTGACCCGCCGTTTAGGGGTCTCGTGACCCACCCTTGAGGGGTCACGTGACCCGCCCCTGAGGGGTCACGTGACCCACCCCAGAGGGGTCACGTTTCCCACCCCTGAGGGGTCTCGTGACCCGCCCCTGAGGGGTCATGTGACCCACCCTTGAGGGGTCTCGTGACCCACGCTTTTCGGGTCACGTGACCCGCCCTTTAGGGATCTCGTGACCCACCCTTGAGGGGTCCCGTGACCCACCCTTGGGAGTTCACCTGCTCCACCCTTGAGGGGTCACATGACGCACCTTGAGAGGTCACAGCAGTTTTACAGGGTCCCTGCGCACCTGTTCGGGGAAACAGAAGCCCTCCCTGCCACTCAGAGGACCGCACGATTTCCCACAGGCCACACTGCCTAGCAGCACCTTCAGCCCCGCACAGACAGTGTGCTAAGGACAGACTTGGGTACCGGGGACATGGGCGGGGGAATTCCCATGGAACTCTCTAAGGGCCCGGTGCCCTGTGTGGCCCGGGGAGTGCCCATGCCGTTCCTTGACCCCGCAGGACACTTGCATCCAGCAATAAGCAGCCCTCTGCCTCCACGGGGCTCGAACACCTGGGCCCGTTGTGAGAGCACCTGGCGTACGTGCAGGCAAACCCACCGACCCCTCTGGCCCGAACCCACACTGCGAAGATCCCCCTTTTCTTCCATCTGTAAAGGGGTCCTCCTTGAGGAGTGGAGGAACATGGGGAGGCCCCCAGGAGATGGCTTTTCTCTGAGCCGCGGCTGGCTGGTTTCGGGCCTATACGTGGGCCGCGCGTGCGCACTCAGGCTCCCCACCACAAGCCTCCCTCGGGTCACGGGACTCACCCTTGAAGTGTCTCCTGACCCACCCTTGAGGGGTCACGTGACCCACCCCTGAGGGGTAACGTGACCCACCCCAGAGGGGTCACGTGACCCACCCCTGAGGGGTCACGTGACCCACCCCAGAGGGGTCACGTGACCCACCACTGAGGGGTCTCGTGACCTGCCCCTGAGGGGTCATGTGACCCAACCTTGAGGGGTCTCGTGACCCACGCTTTTCAGGTCTCGTGACCCACCCTTGAGGGGTCCCGTGACCCACCCTTGGGAGGTCACCTGCTCCACCCTTGAGAGGTCACATGACGCACCTTGAGAGGTCACAGCAGTTTTACAGGGTCCCTGCGCACCTGTTCGGGGAAACAGAAGCCCTCCCTGCCACTCAGAGGACCGCACGATTTCCCACAGGCCACACTGCCTAGCAGCACCTTCAGCCCCGCACAGACAGTGTGCTAAGGACAGACTTGGGTACCGGGGACATGGGCGGGGGAATTCCCATGGAACTCTCTAAGGGCCCGGTGCCCTGTGTGGCCCAGGGAGTGCCCATGCCGTTCCTTGACCCCGCAGGACACTTGCATCCAGCAATAAGCAGCCCTCTGCCTCCACGGGCCTCAAACACCTGCGCCCGGTGTGCGGGCACCTGGCGTACGTGGAGGCAAACCCGCAGACCCCTCTGGCCCGAACCCACCACTGCGAAGATCACCCTTTCTTCCATCCGTAAAGGGGTCACGCTTGAGGAGTGGAAGAACATGGGGAGGCCCCCAGGAGATGGCTTTTCTCCGAGCCGCGGCTGGCTCGTTTCGGGCCTATACGTGGGCCGCGCATGCGCACTCAGGCTCCCAAGCACACACCTCCCTCGGCTCACCTAACCCACCCTTTAGAGGTCACAGCAGTTCCACAGGGTCCCTGGGCACCTGTCTGTGGACACAGGAGCCCTCCCTGCCACCTAGAGGACCACGCGATTTCCGCTGGGGAACACTGCCCAGAAGCACTCCTAGCCTCGCACAGACACTGTGCGCAGGATAGACTTGTGGACGAGAGGCCTGGGTGGGGAATTTTCCAGGGAACTCTCTAAAGGCCAGGTGCCCTCTGTCGCCCTGGGAGTGCCCACGCCGTCCCTTAATCCTGCAGGACACTATCATTCAGCAATAAGCAGCCCTCTGCCTCCACGGGGCTCGAACACCTGGGCCCGTTGTGAGAGCACCTGGCGTACGTGCAGGCAAACCCACAGACCCCTCTGGCCCGAACCCACCACTGCGAAGATCCCCCTTTTCTTCCATCTGTAAAGGGGTCCTCCTTGAGGAGTGGAGGAACATGGGGAGGCCCCCAGGAGATGGCTTTTCTCTGAGCCGCGGCTGGCTGGTTTCGGGCCTATACGTGGGCCGCGCGTGCGCACTCAGGCTCCCCACCACAAGCCTCCCTCGGGTCACGGGACTCACCCTTGAGGTGTCTCCTGACCCACCCTTGAAGGGTCACGTGACCCACCCTTGAGGGGTCTCGTGACCCACCCCTGAGAGGTCACGTGACCCACCCCAGAGGGGTCACGTTTCCCACCCCTGAGGGGTCTCGTGACCCGCCCCTGAGGGGTCATGTGACCCACCCTTGAGGGGTCTCGTGACCCACGCTTTTCGGGTCACGTGACCCGCCGTTTAGGGGTCTCGTGACCCACCCTTGAGGGGTCACGTGACCCGCCCCTGAGGGGTCACGTGACCCACCCCAGAGGGGTCACGTTTCCCACCCCTGAGGGGTCTCGTGACCCGCCCCTGAGGGGTCATGTGACCCACCCTTGAGGGGTCTCGTGACCCACGCTTTTCGGGTCACGTGACCCGCCCTTTAGGGGTCTCGTGACCCACCCTTGAGGGGTCCCGTGACCCACCCTTGGGAGTTCAACTGCTCCACCCTTGAGGGGTCACATGACGCACCTTGAGAGGTCACAGCAGTTTTACAGGGTCCCTGCGCACCTGTTCGGGGAAACAGAAGCCCTCCCTGCCACTCAGAGGACCGCACGATTTCCCACAGGCCACACTGCCTAGCAGCACCTTCAGCCCCGCACAGACAGTGTGCTAAGGACAGACTTGGGTACCGGGGACATGGGCGGGGGAATTCCCATGGAACTCTCTAAGGGCCCGGTGCCCTGTGTGGCCCGGGGAGTGCCCATGCCGTTCCTTGACCCCGCAGGACACTTGCATCCAGCAATAAGCAGCCCTCTGCCTCCACGGGGCTCAAACACCTGCGCCCGGTGTGCGGGCACCTGGCGTACGTGGAGGCAAACCCGCAGACCCCTCTGGCCCGAACCCACCACTGCGAAGATCACCCTTTCTTCCATCCGTAAAGGGGTCACGCTTGAGGAGTGGAAGAACATGGGGAGGCCCCCAGGAGATGGCTTTTCTCCGAGCCGCGGCTGGCTCGTTTCGGGCCTATACGTGGGCCGCGCGTGCGCACTCAGGCTCCCCACCACAAGCCTCCCTCGGGTCACGGGACTCACCCTTGAGGTGTCTCCTGACCCACCCTTGAAGGGTCACGTGACCCACCCTTGAGGGGTCTCGTGACCCACCCCAGAGGGGTCACGTTTCCCACCCCTGAGGGGTCTCGTGACCCGCCCCTGAGGGGTCATGTGACCCACCCTTGAGGGGTCTCGTGACCCACGCTTTTCGGGTCACGTGACCCGCCGTTTAGGGGTCTCGTGACCCACCCTTGAGGGGTCACGTGACCCGCCCCTGAGGGGTCACGTGACCCACCCCAGAGGGGTCACGTTTCCCACCCCTGAGGGGTCTCGTGACCCGCCCCTGAGGGGTCATGTGACCCACCCTTGAGGGGTCTCGTGACCCACGCTTTTCGGGTCACGTGACCCGCCCTTTAGGGATCTCGTGACCCAC
Source organism: Desmodus rotundus (assembly GCF_022682495.2). NCBI lineage: Eukaryota > Metazoa > Chordata > Mammalia > Chiroptera > Phyllostomidae > Desmodus > Desmodus rotundus. The sequence continues at coordinate 884,109 of NW_026527225.1, read as the reverse complement.
CCTTGAGGGGTCCCGTGACCCACCCTTGGGAGTTCACCTGCTCCACCCTTGAGGGGTCACATGACGCACCTTGAGAGGTCACAGCAGTTTTACAGGGTCCCTGCGCACCTGTTCGGGGAAACAGAAGCCCTCCCTGCCACTCAGAGGACCGCACGATTTCCCACAGGCCACACTGCCTAGCAGCACCTTCAGCCCCGCACAGACAGTGTGCTAAGGACAGACTTGGGTACCGGGGACATGGGCGGGGGAATTCCCATGGAACTCTCTAAGGGCCCGGTGCCCTGTGTGGCCCGGGGAGTGCCCATGCCGTTCCTTGACCCCGCAGGACACTTGCATCCAGCAATAAGCAGCCCTCTGCCTCCACGGGGCTCGAACACCTGGGCCCGTTGTGAGAGCACCTGGCGTACGTGCAGGCAAACCCACCGACCCCTCTGGCCCGAACCCACACTGCGAAGATCCCCCTTTTCTTCCATCTGTAAAGGGGTCCTCCTTGAGGAGTGGAGGAACATGGGGAGGCCCCCAGGAGATGGCTTTTCTCTGAGCCGCGGCTGGCTGGTTTCGGGCCTATACGTGGGCCGCGCGTGCGCACTCAGGCTCCCCACCACAAGCCTCCCTCGGGTCACGGGACTCACCCTTGAAGTGTCTCCTGACCCACCCTTGAGGGGTCACGTGACCCACCCCTGAGGGGTAACGTGACCCACCCCAGAGGGGTCACGTGACCCACCCCTGAGGGGTCACGTGACCCACCCCAGAGGGGTCACGTGACCCACCACTGAGGGGTCTCGTGACCTGCCCCTGAGGGGTCATGTGACCCAACCTTGAGGGGTCTCGTGACCCACGCTTTTCAGGTCTCGTGACCCACCCTTGAGGGGTCCCGTGACCCACCCTTGGGAGGTCACCTGCTCCACCCTTGAGAGGTCACATGACGCACCTTGAGAGGTCACAGCAGTTTTACAGGGTCCCTGCGCACCTGTTCGGGGAAACAGAAGCCCTCCCTGCCACTCAGAGGACCGCACGATTTCCCACAGGCCACACTGCCTAGCAGCACCTTCAGCCCCGCACAGACAGTGTGCTAAGGACAGACTTGGGTACCGGGGACATGGGCGGGGGAATTCCCATGGAACTCTCTAAGGGCCCGGTGCCCTGTGTGGCCCAGGGAGTGCCCATGCCGTTCCTTGACCCCGCAGGACACTTGCATCCAGCAATAAGCAGCCCTCTGCCTCCACGGGCCTCAAACACCTGCGCCCGGTGTGCGGGCACCTGGCGTACGTGGAGGCAAACCCGCAGACCCCTCTGGCCCGAACCCACCACTGCGAAGATCACCCTTTCTTCCATCCGTAAAGGGGTCACGCTTGAGGAGTGGAAGAACATGGGGAGGCCCCCAGGAGATGGCTTTTCTCCGAGCCGCGGCTGGCTCGTTTCGGGCCTATACGTGGGCCGCGCATGCGCACTCAGGCTCCCAAGCACACACCTCCCTCGGCTCACCTAACCCACCCTTTAGAGGTCACAGCAGTTCCACAGGGTCCCTGGGCACCTGTCTGTGGACACAGGAGCCCTCCCTGCCACCTAGAGGACCACGCGATTTCCGCTGGGGAACACTGCCCAGAAGCACTCCTAGCCTCGCACAGACACTGTGCGCAGGATAGACTTGTGGACGAGAGGCCTGGGTGGGGAATTTTCCAGGGAACTCTCTAAAGGCCAGGTGCCCTCTGTCGCCCTGGGAGTGCCCACGCCGTCCCTTAATCCTGCAGGACACTATCATTCAGCAATAAGCAGCCCTCTGCCTCCACGGGGCTCGAACACCTGGGCCCGTTGTGAGAGCACCTGGCGTACGTGCAGGCAAACCCACAGACCCCTCTGGCCCGAACCCACCACTGCGAAGATCCCCCTTTTCTTCCATCTGTAAAGGGGTCCTCCTTGAGGAGTGGAGGAACATGGGGAGGCCCCCAGGAGATGGCTTTTCTCTGAGCCGCGGCTGGCTGGTTTCGGGCCTATACGTGGGCCGCGCGTGCGCACTCAGGCTCCCCACCACAAGCCTCCCTCGGGTCACGGGACTCACCCTTGAGGTGTCTCCTGACCCACCCTTGAAGGGTCACGTGACCCACCCTTGAGGGGTCTCGTGACCCACCCCTGAGAGGTCACGTGACCCACCCCAGAGGGGTCACGTTTCCCACCCCTGAGGGGTCTCGTGACCCGCCCCTGAGGGGTCATGTGACCCACCCTTGAGGGGTCTCGTGACCCACGCTTTTCGGGTCACGTGACCCGCCGTTTAGGGGTCTCGTGACCCACCCTTGAGGGGTCACG